>NC_084625.1:47897807-47957807 GCF_033978795.1 Nerophis ophidion | reverse complement strand
GACAGAACAGGATCAAACATTACAGGGAGACAGAACAGGATCAAACATTACAGGGAGACGAACAGGATCAAACATTACAGGGAGACGAACAGGATCAAACATTACTGGGAGACAGAACAGGATCAAACATTACAGGGAGACAGAACAGGATCAAACAACATTACAGGGCGACGGAACAGGATCAAACATTACAGGGCGACAGAACAGGATCAAACATTACAGGGCGACAGAACAGGATCAAACATTACAGGGAGACAGAACAGGATCAAACATTACAGGGAGACAGAACAGGATCAAACATTACAGGGAGACAGAACAGGATCGCTCACGGGTCTGCTGACTTCCGGCGCCCCTTACAAAAAAGGTAAACAATGGAACGTGAGGAAACAAATATTCAGTCCAAGCCTGGGCCAAGGGGAAAAAAACTCATAGCCATAGCACACATCAACATCTGTGTCGGAGGGAAACATTAAATGCATTAAAAGAGCAGAGCTGATGCAACCAGCCATTTCTACATACAGCTACAAAAGTAAAAAAACAACAAAGAAAACATATACACTGTGGTGTTACATGCCATCGTCAGCTGCTGATAATAAGATCACTCCCTTTATGTCTGTTTCTTTGTTTTATTTAGTGTTTTTTTATGTTTTTATTTCTATTTTAATTTTGGATTATATATTCTAACTTTTCATTTTTATTTTGTTTTATTTTAAAAAAATATTTTGCAGCACTTTAAGATTTTAACAAATGTAAAGTGCGCTAAAACGTAATTCATTATTATTATTGTTGTATATATGTACTTTTTAATTATTTATTATCCATTTATTTTATATATTCTAATTATGTTATCAATGTATTATATTTGTTTTATTTATATTTTATTTACTTAATTGATTTATCTGTAAAAATTACTTGTTTTTTCTCGTTATTTTTCTTTTTGGGGCGAGGGGTGGCATCATTGGGATATAAACAAAAAATTATTTTGACATTTAGGCCAGACAGTAGATATATGATGTATGCAAATATGATGTAATGGATAGGAATGTATGATGCTGAAATGCCAATAAAAATGTAATGGGAAAAAAATGATAATAAAATTACATGGAGGGCCCGATCTGGGCCTTGAGTTTGACACCCTATGGGTTTTCTGTATTAAAAGTGAGAGAAGCTATGGAAAACATGCATAACTATATTATACAATATGTATAGTTTATTCTCGATCTGTTTTTATTAAAATAGTACTTTTCATGCTCAGGCAAGTGGCAAAACATAACCTATAATAAGACTAAACATTACACTGAGGATGGAGGGAAAAAACGCCACATTTGAGGTTATAAACAAAATAGACACAAATATATATAAACGTAAGAATAATTTTAAATGATAGTAAAGTAAAAGTTCAGCAAAAACCTGATTAAAAAATAGTGCATGCAGCCTTTAAGTGCAATACTAATTGCATTCATAAAGTGTTTTATATTTATATAGCGTTTTTTCTCTAGTGACTCCAAGGGCTTTTACATAGTGAAACCCCATATATAAGTGCTTGGGTTCCATGGGCCACCAAGGAAAGACATTCTTTTGAGCAGGTTTGACTTGCTTTATTTTTCCCAAATAAATCTCCCGTCTCCCTCTGCTGCTCGCTCTCCGTGTCTGGCTTTCCGTCTCTCGCTCTCCGGTCCTCTCTTTAGTCGCCCGCGTCTCCGTCTCTCGTGTCTTGCTTTGTATGCTCCAACTCCTTCTGCCCCGTTCTCTCCTCCTTCTCCCCTTTTATACATCGTAAGGAGAAATGTTAATTTTAGGTCCACGCACCTGAACTTGATTGTGGCGTCGCTCCCGGCACGCCCCGCCTTGCCGCTCGCTCGCATCCTCCGCCTCCTTGCCGCCACCTTGCCGTCGGCTCCGCCTCTCCACACTAAGTTACATTGAAACCAGTGTGGGTGTGGCACTGGGAGCAGGTGGGTAAAAATGTCTTGCCCAAGGACACAAAGGCAGTGACTAGGATGGCGGAGGCGGGGATCGAACCTGGAATCCTCAAGTTGCTGGCTCAACCGCTCTACCAAACCGAGCTGTACCGCTCCAAAATGCCTTATACCAGTGTTTTTCAACCTTTTAAAAAATATATTATTAGATCGTCCGTGCCAGCAACTGAAGGGTTGCTGGTTCAATTCCCGCTTCCGCCATCCTAGTCACTGCCGTTGTGTCCTTGGGCAAGACACTTTACCCACCTGCTCCCAGTGCCACCCACACTGGTTTAAATGTAACTTAGATATTGGGTTTCACTATGTAAAGCGCTTTGAGTCACTAGAGAAAAGCGCTATATAAATATAATTCACGATTATTGTTATAATTATTATTTAATTTTTATATCCCACTACAGAAAATGTTAACTAGTGACACTCAGCAGAGTATATTGAGCAAATATGATGCAGTTGCACCACTAAAGCACCACCCATTTCTTAAACTAGGCGTACACAACAATTATTAACCACATTTTTCTTTAAATTGAAGTGGAGTGGTCTTTTTTTTTTTTCCTCGATACAATAATTAACCACGTTAAACTTTTGACCCGGTAAGTAGAATTATGACGCCACGTTTGTTACTGGATACTCGCTCTCATGCCGTGGAGACTTTAACAGGTAAGTAATAGGCGACAATATTTATTTACAACTATTGTTCAATTAATGACACTTATAACGTACAATTAGCTTGAAAGCTATTGTATGCTTAGCTGTTGTGTACAGTAGCTGGACCGGCTTTCCACAGATAAAAACAGCAAAAAAATAAAATAAAGGGGCATGAAAATCCAACTTGTTATAACGCTAAACTATGCCCGTTGATGGCATTTACTGTACACCAGCGTTTCTTAACCATAGGGCCGGGTCCCAGTTTTGGCTGGCGAGCACCCCCTAGGTCAGGGGTCACCAACCTTTTTGAAAGCAAGAGCTACTTCTTGGGTACTGATTCATGCAAAGGGCTACCAGTTATATACACACTTCAATAAATTGCCAGAAATAGCCAATGTGCTCAGTTAACGTTTAACTCTGTTATTATTATTATTAATTAATGATATTTATCTTTGTGGAAACACTGATCGTCTTAATGATTTCTCACAATAAATATATATAGAAATAGATAAATATTTTTAAAAAAAAAGGGTATTTCTGTCTGTCATTCCGTCGTACATTTTTTTTCCTTATACGGAAGGTTTTTTGTAGAGAATAAAAGATGAAAGACACTAAATTGAACTGTTTAAAAGAGGAGAAAACAGGAAAAAAATTGTCATTAAATTTTGAAACATAGTTTATCTTCAATTTCGACTCTTTAAAATTCAAAATTCAACCGAAAAAAATGAAGAGAAAAGCTAGCTAATTTGAATCTTTTTGAAAAAAATTAAAAAAAGAATTAATGGAACATCATTAGTAATTTTTCCTGATTAAGATGAATTTTAGAATTTTGATGACATGTTTTAAATAGGTTAAAATCCAATCTGCACTTTGTTAGAATATATAACAAATTGGACCAAGCTATATTTCTAACAAAGACAAATCATTATTTCTTCTAGATTTTCCAGAACAAAAATTTTAAAAGAAATTCAAAAGACTTTGAAATAAGATTTAAATTTGATTCTACAGATTTTCTAGATTTGCCAGAATATTTTTTTAGAATTTTAATCATGATAAGTTTGAAGAAATATTTCACAAATATTCTTCGTCCAAAAAACAGAAGCTAAAATGAAGAATTAAAATGTTTTTATTATTCTTTACAATAAAAATAATAATAATAATAATACTTGAACATTGATTTGAATTGTCAGGAAAGAAGAGGATGGAATTTAAAAGTTAAAAAGGTATATGTTTTTAAAAATCCTAAAATCATTTTTAACGTTGTATTTTTTTCTCTAAAATTGTCTTTCTGAAAGTTATAAGAAGCAAAGTAAAAAAAAAAAAAATGAATTTATTTAAACAAGTGAAGACCAAGTCTTTAAAATATTTTCTTGGATTTTCAAATTTTATTTGAGTTTTGTCTCTCTTTGAATTCAAAATGTCAAGCAAAATGAGACCAGCTTGCTAATAAATAAATAAAGTTTAAAAAATAGAGGCAGCTCACTGGTAAGTGCTGCTATTTGAGCTATTTTTAGAACAGCCCAGCGGGCGACTCATCTGGTCTTTACGGGCGACCTGGTGCCCGCAGGCACCGTGTTGGTGACCCCTGCCCTAGAATGTAATATATCTTGTTTTTTTCCCCAGTTGTAATACACTTTTCCACCACTTGTGGCAGTAATGACTATGTAAAACAAAGAGAAGAAGTCTGGCGCTAATGTCATAGAGAAATTTCTCAAGCGCAAAAAATATGACTAAAGTGGCAGAGCTGGATTTTCATTTTGCACTTTAATTTTATGGACAGTGTAGTTAAGAAACATATTTATTATTATTTTAGTTTATTACATATTATGTACAGTTTGTAAATGTATTTTGTCCAATCAGCCTAACCTACAATAAGCATACAGTTTATTTTTTAAATTATTTTATGATCTTGATATGACATGCTAACCTCCTCCAACCTCCAAGGACAAAGGTACGAACTATGGGAGACCGGGTTTTCCAGTCTGTGGAACGCTCTCCCTGATCACCTGAGGGCACCTCAGACTGTGGAGGCTTTTAAAAAAGGCTTAAAAACCCTTCTTTTTAAAAAAACATTTTTATAGATATATGCATACTTACTACTTCTAGCTATTAGGCTGTTCAAGTTTTTTTATATTTTATTTAATTTGATTATATTTTCATTATTTTTAGCAAGCTCGTCTCGCTTTGCTCGATATTTTTAATTCTAAGAGAGACAAAACTCAAATAGAATTTGAAAATCTAAGAAAAAATATTAAAGACTTGGTCTTCACTTGTTTAAATAAATTCATTTATTTTTTTACTTTGCTTCTTATAACTTTCAGAAAGACAATTTTAGAGAAAAAATACAACCTTATAAACGATTTTAGGATTTTTAAACACATATACCTTTTTACCTTTTAAAGTCCTTCCTCTTCTTTCCTGACAATTTTAAATCAATGTTTAAGTAAATTTATGTGTTTTATTGTAAAGAATAATAAACGCATTTTGATTTGATTCTTCATTTTAGCTTCTGTTTTTTCGACGAAGAATATTTGTGAAATATTTCTTCAAACTTATTATGATTAAATTTCCCCAAATAATGTTCTGGCAAATCTAGAAAATCTTTGGAATCAAATTTAAATCTTATTTCAAAGTCTTTTGAATTTCTTTTTAAATTTTTGTTCTACAAAATTGAGAAGAAATAATGATTTGTTTTTGTTAGAAATATAGCTTGGTCCAATTTTTTTATATATTCTAACAAAGTGCAGATTGGATTTTAACCGATTTAAACATTTTAAATTAATCTTAATCAGGAAAAATTACAAATAATGTTCCATGAAATCTTTTTTTAACTTTTTTCAAAAAGATTCGAATTAGCTAGCTTTTTCTTCTTTCTTTCGGTTGAATTTTGAATTTCTAAGTGTCGAAATTGAAGATAAACTATGTTTCAAAATTTGATGTTCATTTTTTTCCTGTTTTATCCTCTTTTAAGTGTTTTTTTTCATCATTTATTCTCTACAAAAAACCTTCCGTAAAAAGGAAAAAAAATGTACGACGGAATGACAGACAGAATTACCCTTTTTTTTTTATACATATATTTAGATTTATTTATTAAAGGTAAATTGAGCAAATTGGCTGTTTCTGACAATTTATCTAAGTGTTAATCATTTAATTAGTACCCAAAAAGTAGCTCTTGCTTTCAAAAAGGTTGATGACCCCTGACTTATACCACTGAAAAAGCTGGTAGTCGACTCCCTCCACTAGGTGGCAGTATGCCGCTAATGAACCTGAGATTCGCTACATTTAAAATACGAAGAAGAATCTCTACCCAGCAGGCATTGCGGGGCGGGAATTCGCAATCCCTCTCCGCTTCATCCTGTCTATTTCTCGCCAGGAAGCATCGTTTCTAAACAAATTTTTTTTTTACGCCGGAACATTTTATTAACCTTTTGTGTCGTCGTTGTGAGTATTTTTATTTTGCTTATAATTCAACTCGTGTTTTTCTTATACAGAAATGCTACGGAAGGACGTTTCATTTTAGTGTTCGACATGCCGTATTGACATATATACGCGACGCAGGAATAAAACAATAATTGAGAAATATATGTACTACTATTCACGCTAAAGAGTAAAAACAAACCACACACTGACGAAGTTTACTTTAAAAAAAAAAAAAGGTATGGAGTCGCTAGGCTTTGTTTAGCCATTACGAACTTTGACCTAGAAAAATCGGACATGCGCAGAAGCTGCCTACGAACTTGTCCACATTTGTTGACATTCAGTCGTGGTCAAAAGTTTACATACACTTGCAAAGAGTTTCCAATCATTTCTACAACTCTTATTTTTTATGTGACAGAGTGATTGGAACACATAGTTGTTGGTCGCAAAAAAAAAAAACATTCATGAAGTTTGGTTCTTTTATTCATTTATTATGGGTCTACTGAAAATTTGCTGGGTCAAAAGTATACATACAGCAAAGTTAAATACCTACTGAAAGCCACTACTACCGACCACGCAGTTTGATAGTTTATATATCAATGATGAAATCTTAACATTGCAACACATGCCAATACGGCCGGTTTAGTTTACTAAATTGCAATTTTAAATTTCCCGCGGAGTTTATTGTTGAAAACGTCGCGGAATGATGACGCATGCGCGTGACGTCATGGACTGTAAGGAAATATTAGCGCTGCGCACACACACAGCTAAAAGTCGTCTGCTTTGACCGCATAATTACACAATATTTTCGACATCCGTGTTGCTGAATCTTTTGCAATTTGTTCAATTAATAATGGAGAAGAGTAGAAATATGGAGTTGGGAAGCTTTAGCCTTACGCCACATAAACACATAGGGATTCCTTGTTTAAAATTCCCGGAGGTGAAGCTTTCCTGTGGATCAGAGCGCGGTCAAGCCAACATGGATCCCGACCAAATGTCTACCAGCAGTTTTGGGTGAGAAAATTGTGGTGAAAAGTCGGCACCTACCGGCAAACAGCTGAGCTTGTGCCGTCCATACAGCTGCCGTCGACTTCCCTCAGACACTGGCCTCAAGACACCCGTGGACGCACCCCTCCGACTTTCAGGTACTGTTAAACTCACTAAAACACTAGCAACACATTAGAAAGATAAGGGATTTCCCAGAATTATCCTAGTAAATGTGTCTAAAAATATCTGAATCCAATGCAATCGCCTTTTTTTTTTTTTTTTTTTTTACTTGATTTTTTTTTTCTAGTCCTTCGCTATCAATATCCTCAAACGCAAATATTTCATCCTCGCTCAAATTAATGGAAAAATTGTCGTTTTCTCGGTCAGAGTAGCTCTTTTTTTGGAGGCTCCCATTGAAAACAATGTGAGGAGCCCTCACACGGGTGATGTCATCGTCTGCGACTTCCGGTAAAGGCAGGGCTTTTCTATTAGCGACCAAAAGTTGCAAACTTTAATCCTTTCATCAAAAATATGGCAATATCGCGAAATGATCAAGTATGACACATAAAATGGACCTGCTATCCCCATTCAAATAAGAAAATGTCATTTCAGTAGACCTTTAAAGGCCTACTGAAAGCCACTACTACCGACCACACAGTCTGATAGTTTATATATCAATGCTGAAATATTAACATGGCAACACATGCCAATACGGCCTTTTTAGTTTACTAAATTGCAATTTTAAATTTCCCGTGAAGTATCCTGTTGAAAACGTCGCGGAATAATGACGCGTGCGCGTGACGTCACCGGTTGTAGCGGACAGGTTCTTCCAGCACCGCTCACGGCTAAAAGTCGTCTCTTTTCATCGCATAATTACACAGTATTCTGGACATCTGTGTTGCTGAATCTTTTGCAATTTGTTCAATTAATAATGGAGAAGTCAAAGAAGAAAGATGCAGGTGGGAAGCGGTGTATTGCGGCTGCCTTTAGCAACACAAACACAGCCGGTGTTTCCTTGTTTACATTCCCAAAGGTGAAGCTTTACTATGGAACAGAGCGGTCAAGCGAACATGGTTCCCAACCACATGTCAACCGGCTGGTTTCTGTGAAAAAATTGTGGTGATAAGTCGGCTCTTACCGCCGACATGAGCGGAGCTTGCGTCCTCCTGCAGCTGCGGACACCCCTCCGACTTTCAGGTACCATATAATCTCACTAAAACACTAGTAACACAATAAGCAGATAAGGGATTTTCCAGAATTATCCTAGTAAATGTGTCTAATAACATCTGAATCACTCCCACTGCCCTCGCCTTTTTTTTTTTTCTCCTAGTCCTTCACTCTCACTATCCTCATCCACAAATCTTTCATCCTCGCTCATATTAATGGGGAAATCGTCGCTTTCTCGGTCCGAATCGCTCTCGCTGCTGGTGGCCATGATTGTAAACAATGTTCAGATGTGAGGAGCTCCACGAGCCGTGACGTCACGCGCACATCGTCTGCTACTTCCGGTACAGGCAAGGTTTTTTTATTAGCGACCAAAAGTTGCGAAATGTATCGTCGATGTTCTCTACTAAATCCTTTCAGCAAAAATATGTCAATATCGCGAAATAATCAAGTATGACACATAGAAAGGACCTGCTATCCCCGTTTAATTAAAAAAATCTAATTTCAGTGGGCCTTTTATGTTTGCTTACATGTCCCTTGGCAAGTTTCACTGCAATAAGGTGCCTTTGGTAGCCATCCACAAGCTTCTGCTTCAGTTTTTGACCAGACTTGACAAAATTGTTGCAGTTCAGCTAAATGTGTTGTTTTTCTCACCTTGTTTCTTCAGCATTGTCCACATGTTTAGGCCAGGTCTTTAGGAAGGCCATTCAAAAACCTTAATTCTAGCCTGATTTAGCCACTTTTGACGTGTGTTTGGGGTCATTGTCCTTTCGGAACACCCAACTGCGCACAAGACCCAACCTCCCGGCTGATGATTTTAGGTAGTCCTCCTTTTTCATTGTCCCATTTACTCTCTGTAAAGCACCAGTTCAATTGGCAACAAAACAGGCCCTAGAGCATAATACTACCACCACCATGCTCACATTTTTCCTCCAAACATATTGCTGAGTATTGTGGCCAAACAGCTCATTTTTAGTTTCATCTGACCACAGAACGTTCCTCCAAAAAGTCTTATCTTTATCCATATGATGTCGGATGAAACAAATACCCAGCAATATGTTTGGAGGAGAAAAGGTGAGACCTTTAACCCCAGGTACACCAGGCCTACTGACAAGACTTAGACTTCCTTTTATTGTCATTCAAATATGAACTTTGCAGTACAGATAAGAACAACATTTTGTTGCATTAGCTGATGGTAGTGCTGGATAAAAGAGAAATAAGGTGCAGATATAAATAAATAGATTACTGTACAGATAAATATATTGCACTTTTGCATATGCATCCACGTGTTTGTATGTCTGTTATATTGTCTTTATATTGCAGCCAGTTAATCCATTTTTGGGGGGATTATTTTAATGCGTTTAAGAGTCTTACGGCCTGAGGGAAAAAGCTGTTACAGTACTTGGGGGTTCTGCTATGGAGGCTGTGGAACCTCTTTCTATCGTCCAGCAGTGAAAACAGTCCTTGTTGGGAGTGGGAGGAGTCTGCAGATTTTCTGAGCCCTGGTCAGGCGGCGGCTTTTTGCGATCTCCTGGATAGGAGGAAGAGGATTCCTGATGATTTTTTCCGCCGTCCTCACCACTCTCTGCAGAGACTTCCAGACAGATGCTGTTGGTCATTAGGTTCTCAATAGTGCCTCTGTAGAGTGTGGTGAGAACGGTGGGAGGTATGTATGGTGGTGGTAGTATTATGCTCTAGGCCTGTTTTGCTGCCAATGGAACTGAGAGTAAATGGGACAATGAAAAAGGAGGATTACCTTCAAATTCGTCAGGACAACCTGAAATCATCAGCCCGGAGGTTGGGTCTTGGGTGCAGTTGGGAGTTCCAACAGGACAATGACCGCAAACACAAGTCAAAAGTGGTAACGGAATTGCTAAATCAGGCTTGAATTAAGGTTTTAGAATGGCCTTCCCAAAGTTCTGACTTAAATGTGTGGACAATGCTAAAGAAACAAGTCCATGTCAGAAAACCAACAAATTTAGTTGAACTGCACATATTTTGTCAAGAGGAGTGGTTCAACAGAGTAAAACAGAGGACAGAGTAAAACAACTTGCACTGAGCCTAGTCTATAAAATCCGCTACACCTCCTTGATACCAAAGTACATGTCAAACTGCTTCCTTAGCGTAAATGACCACCATAACCACAACACCAGGGGGAGCTCCACAAACCACGTTAAACCCAGATTCCGATCTAACAAAGGTCTTAACTCATTCTCCTTCTACGCCACATCAATGTGGAATGCACTCCCAACAGGTATAAAAGTAAGTGCATCTCTATATTCCTTCAAAACCGCTCTAAAACAACACCTCCAGGCAACTTCAACACTTTACTAATACCCTCCTCCATTCACATCCCATCTCCCCCGGATTATAAACAACTCAAATGTACTTCTAATGTATATACTTGTTCTTATGCTATCTGAACTCACTATGTTCTCTGCTGGCTGTACATATCCTACTAAATAAGACCTACACTGTTTCAATGTCCACATTTCTCTGTTGATGCAATTGTTGATGACTGAAGTTCTGATATCAACCAAAGCTCCTCATCCCACCCCCCGGATTGTAAATAATGTAAATAATTCAATGTACATACTGTGATGATTAACTTGTGTGATGACTGTATTATGTTGATAGTATATATTAGATAGATAGATAGTACTTTATTGATTCCTTCAGGAGAGTTCCTTCAGGAAAATTAAAAATATTTTGTACCATGAATTGATTAACGTGGACCCCGACTTAAGCAAGTTGAAAAACTTATTCAGGTGTTACCATTTAGTGGTCAATGGTACGGAATATGTACTGAACTGTGCAATCTACTAATAAAAGTATCAATCAATCAAAAAAACCAGACGCTTGTGTATGGCTACCCATCCATCCATCCATTTTCTACCGCTTATTCCCTTTTGGGGTCGCCACCTCATCGCAGGGCCAACACAGATAGACAGACAACATTCACACCCACATTCACACACTAGGGCCAATTTAGTGTTGCCAATCAACCTATCCCCAGGTGCATGTCTTTGGAAGTGGGAGGAAGCCGGAGTACCCGGAGGGAACCCACGCATTCACGGGGAGAACATGCAAACTCCACATAGAAAGATCCCGGGCCTGGATTTGAACCCAGGACTGCAGGACCTTCGTATTGTGAGGCAGACGCACTAACCCCTCTGCTACCGTGAAGCCCTGTATGGCTACCAAAAGCGCCTTATTGCAGTGAAACTTGCCAAGGGACATGTAAGCAAATATTAACATTGCTGTATGTATACTTTTGACCACATTTTCAGTAGACTCATAATGAATTCATAAAAGAACCAAACATCAGGATTGTTTTTTGTGACCAACAAGTATGTGCTCCAATTACTCTACCACAAAAAATAAAAATTGTAGAAATGATTGGAAACTCAAGAAGCCATGATGTTATGTTCCTTACAAGTGTATGTAAACTTTTGACCACGACTGTACCTGCACCAATGATGGAACATTTTAGCACCCAAGACATCGGATGACAGGATGAGCAGCCCCACCAGCACACCCAAACCCACCGACCTCTTCCACACTTTATGGAAACAACTCGGGGAGTGCCATGAAAAAACACTGCAGGGTAAGACAACTATGCCATGTTTGTTGAACGTCTATTTAACAAACACCTGGATGAGGATCCGTAGATATCACGCTTGTTCTGCTCGACACTTAATCATTTTGCACTTGTTTGTTTTTGCAGAACTGGAGGAGAAAGTAAGCAAGTTGAAAAAAGATCGGTGCTTGTGAGTAGTCCAGCTCCTATCTAGCAACGATTAACTATAGACAGGTTTCCGATGACAGCGTCTGCCATCTTGTGTCTCAAACTAAGTGAAGCCTGTATGCAAACACTTTTATCCAAGCACGCCTCTATTGTTATTTCTGTGCAAAATGGGCCACGCAATGCGTCGTGTGGGGTTGTAGAAATAGCTTGATTTCAGGACAATGAACTAGGGCTGGGCGATATATCGATATATATCGCGGATTTGTCTCTGTGCGATATAGAAAATGACGATATCGTGATATTAGAGTATGCATTCTTGCACAGTTGCTTTTAGCTGCTGGCATTTCACTACAGCTGCGGTCACCAACCTTTTTGAAACCAAGAGCTACTTCTTGGGTACAGATTAATGCGAAGGGCTACCAGTTTGATAAACACTTAAATAAATTGGCAGAAATAGCCAATTTGCTCAATATACCTTTAATAAATAAATCTATATATATATTAAAAAATGTGTATTTCTGTCTGTCATTCCGTCATACATTTTATTTCCTTTTACGGAAGGTTTTTTGTAGAAAATAAATGATGAAAAAAACACTTAATTGAATGGTTTAAAAGAGGAGAAAACAGGAAAAAAATGCAAATAAAAATTGGAAACATAGTTTATTTAAATTTTCGAACCTTTAAAATTCAAAATTCAACCGAATAAAATAAGAGAAAAACTAGCAAATTTTTGAAAAAATTAAAAAACGAATTTATGGAATATCATTAGTAATTTTTCCTGTTTAAGATTAATTTTAAAAGTTTGATGACATGTTTTAAATAGGTTAAGATCCAATCAGACACTTTTTTAAATGTAAATTAGGTATTGGGTTTCGCTATCCAAGCTATATTTCTAACAAAGACAAATCATTATTTCTTCTAGATTTTCCAGAAAAAATTTCAAAATAAATTCAAAAGACTTTGAAATAAGATTATATTTGATTCTAAGGATTTTCTAGATCTGCCAGAATAATGTTTTTGAATTTTAATCATAATAAGTTTGAAGAAATATTTTACAAATATTCTTTGTCGAAAAAACAGAAGCTAAAATGAAGAATTAAATTAAAATGTATTCATTATTCTTTACAATAAAAAGAAAATGTACTTGAACATTGATTAAAATTGTCAGGAAAGAAGAAGAAGGAATTTAAAAGGTAAAAAGGTATATGTGTTTAAAAATCATTTTTAAGGTTGTATTTTTTTCTCTAAAATTGTCTTTCTGAAAGTTATAAGAAGCAAAGTAAAAAGATAAATGAATTTATTTAAACAAGTGAAGACCAAGTCTTTAAAAACATTTTCTTGGATTTTCAAATCCTATTTGAGTTTTGTCTCTCTTAGAATTAAAAATGTCGAGCAAAACGAGACCAGTTTGCTAGTAAATAAATAAGATTTAAAAAATAGAGGCAGCTCACTGGTAAGTGCTGCTATTTGAGCTATTTTTAGAACAGGCCAGCGGGCGACTCATCTGGTCCTTACGGGCGACCTGGTGCCTGCGGGCACCGTGTTGGTGACCCCTGCACTACAGGCTCTTCCCACTCTTTATGTCTCCTTCTCACGGACAGCAAGCGCATCTTCTTACATACGTCACATACGTATACGCCCTCGTGGAGCAGAGAGG
Source organism: Nerophis ophidion (assembly GCF_033978795.1). NCBI lineage: Eukaryota > Metazoa > Chordata > Actinopteri > Syngnathiformes > Syngnathidae > Nerophis > Nerophis ophidion. The sequence goes on along the minus strand of NC_084625.1, from coordinate 47,944,210 downwards.
TAGCGGCATGGGTAATGTTAGCTGTTGTGCGAGTGGTAATACGAGAGAAAGAAGGTGCAAATCTGGTATCAAATGAAGGAAGAATTTATTCCCAAGAAAAACAGCAGGCTGTGGTTTGGCTTCAAGCGGGAATATGTCGAACAGACAACCGTAATTTGTCAAGTGTGGGGCAAAAGCATTGCTACAAAAAATTAACATTACTGCTAATATGTAGCATCATTTGTAAAGTCACCTGCTAGAGAACGAAGAGTGCTTACTCTGCATGTCAACATCTCCATTCGGCGCCAAAGGCCACCATTTCCACATCAACACTGTATGAAAAAAATAATGAACAACGTAAGGAGATAACGTCCGCAGTAACGTACCACATAGCGATTTGATTTCCTATTATGCAGCTCATTTTTATTTGACACTTATTGAAATATCTTGCGTGACATCATGCACAAAAGTGCACTTTATTTGTTTTAAACTATTGTAGTGGCGTTCTGTTCAAAAAGTGCACTTTTGATATGTCATCTTAGTGACATCATGCACAAAAGTGCACTCATAGCTTGTTTTAAAATGTCTCTGACAATCTTGCACTTTCTGTTTTGAAATGACATGAATGTTCGTGCCACTGCTTAATAACTGTTTAATAAATACACTTTTAGTTGTGATTTCCCTCTCTGCATGAAAGTTTAAAAGTAGCATATATTAATGCAGTATGAAGAAGAATGTTTTAATGTAGACACATAGAATCATCATACTGCTGTGATTATATGCATCAAGTGTTCATTCAAGGCTAAGGCAAAATATGGAGATATATATGGTGTATCGTGACATGGCCTAAAAATATTGAGATATTAAAAAAAGGCCATATCGCCCAGCCCTACAAGGAACCACAAAGTACTACGATATTCCTAAATTCATTGTAAAATAAATACCATATTTTTCGGACTATAACTCGCAGTTTTTTTCATAGTTTGGCTGGGGGTGCGACTTATACTCAGGGGTGACTTATGTGTGAAATGATTAACACATTACCGTAAAATGTCAAATAATATTATTTAGCTCATTCACGTAAGAGACTAGACGTATGGGATTTAGCGATTAGGAGTGACAGATTGTTAGGTAAAGGTATAGCATGTTCTATATGTTATAGGTATTTGAATGACTCTTACCATAATATGTTACGTTAACATACCAGGCACCTTCTCAGTTGGTTATTTATGCCTCATATAATGTACACTTATTCAGCCTGTTGTTCAATATTCTTTACGTCTATTTTTGCTGTTGGGTTTTATCGAATAAATTTCTCCCAAAAATGCAACTTATATGTTTTTTTCCTTCCTTATTATGCATTTTTGGCAGGTGCGACTTATACTCCGAAAAACCCGGTAAATAGGCATGGATGACAGTTAATGACAATTTAATACCCACATTAGTAACATATCCCGCTGGGGGAATCAATAAAGTTAATCCATCCATCCATCCATTTTCTACCGCTTATTCCCTTTCGGGGTATTAGGGGGGCGCTGGTGCCTATCTCAGCTACAATCGGGCGGAAGGCGGTGGACACCCTGGACAAGTCGCCACCTCATCGCAGGGCCATCACAGATAGACAGACAACATTCACACTCACATTCACACACTAGGGCTAAAGTTAATCTTTTAAGTATTTTATAGTAATTACCTATTAATACTTTTTTTGTAATATTTATTATTTGATACTTTTATCATAATCTTATTTGATTACTGTTATTACTGACCGCAATAAACAGTTTACAAATCTACGAAGGACGTCTGATTCTATACATTTTTTGTTGTGAAAATAATCAAAGCATAGTAATTGTGGTTATCGTGAAATTGTGATTTTCACTCGGGCCATAATCGTAGAGTCAAAATCTATAAACGTTGCACCCCCAGCTATGACTAAGTGTGATTTTATTGGTCTCTAGTCCGATTCAGATCACCCCTAACAGACTATTTGTTTGTCACAGAGACGCACAGAGACTTGAGGTGTTTTACACACGTAACCAGGAGCTTAAGGAGCAAACCAAAACTCTGCAGGATGCCATCAGTCTTTTAGAGGACAGGTAACTATTTAGACCAAAGAATATTTACATTTATATAACTGTTCAATTGAAACATTATGCCCACATTATAGCATTGTGTTCACTGTTTGAGCGGAGGTCATGCTTCATAAATAAGGTACCATTTAAATTAGAGATGTCCGATAATATCGGTCGATAAATGCTTTAAAATGTGATATCGGAAATTATCGGTATCTGTTTCAAAAAGTAAAATTGATGACATTTTAAAACACAGCTGTGTACACGGACGTAGGGAGAAGTACAGAGCGCCAATAAACCTTAAAGGCACTGCCTTTGCGTGCCGGCCCAGTCACATAATATCTATGGCTTTTCACACACACAAGTGAATGCAGGCATACTTGGTCAACAGCCATTACAGGTCACACTGAGGGTGGCCGTATAAACAACTTGAACACTGTTACAAATATGCGCCACACTGTGAACCCACACCAAACAAGAAGGAGAAACACATTTCGGTAGAACATCCGCACCGTAACACAACATAAACACGACAGAACAAATACCCAGAAGCCCTTGCAGCACTAACTTCCGGAACACTAAGATATACACCCCCACACACACCTCAACCCCACCCCGCCTACCTCAACCTCCTCATGCTTTCTCAAAGAGAGCATGTCCCAAATTCTAAGCTACTGTTTTGAGTTATGTTAAAAAAATTGTGCAGTTTGTGACTTCAATAATAAATATGGCAGTGCCATGTTGGCATTTTTTTCCCCATAACTTGAGTTGATTTATTTTGGAAAACCTTGTTACATTGTTTAATGCATCCAGCGGGGCATCACAACAAAATTAGGCATAATAATGTGTTAATTCCACCACTGTATATATCGGTATCGGTTGATATCGGAATGGGTAATTAAGAGTTGGACAATATTAGATATCGGCAAAAAAAACATTATCGGACATCTCTAGAACCTACATTTTAATACGCTGAACGTGCACTCCCGAAAACACAAGAAAACACGTGGCTCCAAATATTTTTATATACAGTAGGAGATATATTGTTTCTTTTTGGTGTCTGCTCGCCTCAAATCAGCCCTTTAGTCATTTATCAACTCAAAAATGGAATTGCTAAACAGATGATATGTGTAATATTTTAGTTTCTAACTCAATAAATTCATTGAAGCTTAGTTAATCAGCTTTGCAGGTACTATCAAGTTTGCACATGTTTTAATACACGCAAACCTTTCGTTTTTGATTTAATGCAGTATACACTGATGTTACATACTGTATTTAAGTGCACTGCACCACATTTATCTCAATAACGAATATCAAAAGATGCTGATATCAACACTTACAGTAACCTCAATTGTAATTTGCCTTTTTTCTTTTGCTGTGTTCAGAATCCGAGCGGCAGAATGTGATCGCTGTTTAATCTTGGAGGGAAACCTAAAGAGTAGTCAAGAGCAAAGTGAGCAGCTTATCAACAAGATGAGTGAGTGTGATATGTGGATTAGTCATAAAATGTTGCCTTTACCGTATTTTCCGGATCATAAGATGCACCGGATTGTAAAGCGTAATGCCGATGAGCGGGTGCAGTCAGGTTTATTTTCGTTCGAAAGGTGCACCGGACTATAAGGCGCATTAAAATGGTTTTTTCTTGTGGTCTACAAAACATGTAATTGTGGTTCTTTGGTCAAAATGTTGCATAGATGATGTTTCACAGATCATCTTCAAGTCGCTTCATGATGCGCCGTTTTGTGGGCGGTCTTATTTACGGAGCTCATTTTCGACTGTGTCTTCTCCCCGTCATCTTTGTTGTAGCGGTGTAGCGTGCAAGGACGGGAGTGGAAGAAGTGTCAAAAGATGGAGCTAACTATTTTAATGACATTCATACTTTACTTCAATTAATAATGGAGCAGCGTCTCCTCATTCGGAAACAACAACAACGTCGGAAATGTGTCCCGTGAAAAACCATCCGACCGGAACTCTCAAATAACTAAAGTTCCTTGGGTGAATAATGTAAAACTCACCACACCGGTTTGTTTTAGCGCTTTCATGGTGAGTTTACTGACAGATATAAGCGAGAACTTTACACTACCGGTACTTTATATTAGAAAAGGCAACAGCGGAGGAGGAATGTCCCATAACAAGAAGATAGAGAAAAAGCAGAAGCTTATCGACTACGATATCAGCACAGACTACAAAGGCGGAGTCGCGCAAATTTTCAGGACTTATGCAGATCCCAAATACACATCAGCAGGTACCAGAAGGTAAGAAAAGTGTCCTTTGCATAAACAAAATGCCAGATAATGTCTTACCTTATACACACACACAACATAATACTCGTATTTTATCGCACAGTACAATCCATCAAGCGGTGCGGCTTCCTAGCTTACTCAAATGTATTTTGATAGATTTTTGAGCGCCTTGAGTAAGGTTCTATATATTCAATGGAACAAAAAACGTTTAGGTGTTGTTTACTTGAGTCATGTTGCAGTCTACACGTATCTCTTAGGTGTGACTGCCATCATATTGCAGTCTACACCTATCTTTTATGTTTGACTGCCATCTACTTACCACACTTATCATTTCACCATCTACCAATTAGGCCCAGCAGGCTGTAAGGCACACTGTCGAGTTTTGAGATAATTAAAGGATTTGAAGTGTGACTTATAGTCCGAAAAATACGGTACTTGTTGTTATTGTAAAATTACGTGTAAGATACCGGATATCTTGCTAATAAAAATTAAAATAAACGCTCTTTCACACTAATGAAATGTCTGTGTATCTGTACAGAGCATGAAAATAAATGTCTTGAAGATGAAAATCGCAAACTATACACTGAGCTGGAAAAGTTTAAGAATTGGTGAGTGTTGGAACATCATTTAAAGACAAGAATCATTTTGTAGGCAAACATAGCTGACCAAGCCATGTTCTCCTTTGGGCTTGTCACTTCTCTAATCAAACACGGTACATGTGTAATATTTATGCCGTTATCAGCTCCGATCCCCAGGAACAGGAAGATGGCATCATCCCGGACTCGCCGGTTCTGGCCAGCTCGCTTCCTGCGGCCAACAAACTGAGGAAACGTAAAACCGCTGAAAAGAGAAGACGTGTTCGCTACTCAGAAGAGCCTTCATTCAAGTTAAAGTCACTTTTCAAAGGTCAGCGTAGTTCAATACAGTTTTTCTCAGATGACTGCAATCTAATTGTGGGGTGAAGGGTTGTACGGTATGCCAGTGCTATATACTATTGGTATCGCGGTACTAATGAATAAAAAACGGTACTATACTCTGTTTGAAAAGTACCGGGTCCCAATGAGCATGGCGGCGCATCGTCACGTCATGACATTGCTGGTTTTATGAGCAGAGGAGCATGTTCGGCAGCACACAATCATGTAGTACTTACAAGCAGACACTGTGTGGACAGAAAAGGGACGCATTTTGTCAGGTTCAAACACAAAACTATTAAACAAGACAAGAAGCAAGGAATCAGACAGAGACAGAATTCAATTTTGCTCACAAGGTGAAACGTATTGGGCTGCACACTCAGTTACAGTCTCCTACCACGCTTTGAGGTACAGTCCCACACGCTCTTCTATTTATTCAGGAGTTCCCTAGTTAACATCACTGAGGCTGCTTCTAAAGGGAGGGGACACATATTACGCAAGCAGCCCCAGTAGACACTAAATGTGTTTATTCAGAATGCAAATGTGCTGAGCTCGAGATTTCGCCCTGGCTCTGCTTTGTCTGCGTGTTGCCGTTTTATCTTCGTTAAGGTACTTGAAGCCCATAGCGGGCTGGAAGACAGAAACTGCTGCTGCGAGGCAACTTGCAGTGGAAGATAACAAATTGTGTTTCTTTGCACCAAAAGAAAAGTACAACTTGGGCACAATAGATAATAACTGAGTTGTGTTATAACTTACACATAATTATTCAATTATTCTAACAAAACTGACTATAAAAATTAAGTTACAACACTGAAACGCCCTCAAGAAGAGGTGCGTTAAGACATAGCTAGCTAGCAGTGAACGTCCATCCGCAGTCGGCAGTGTTTTAGCTACTTCTAAATCACTAATCATGGCACATCAACGAATAAATTGAGTTTCTTCACTGCAAGACGAGGAATAGCTACACATGCTTCACTACACACCGTTGGAGGATACAATAGCTAAAAAAAGCTAGCACCCCTGAATGGGTGGATCTACACCTGACATCCACTGTAATGATACCAAGTACAATAGCGTATCTAGTTGATACTACTCTGATTACATGTATATTTTTTATTGTCACAAAATAATTAAAAAAAATTATATTATGTTTATAAACTTTGGATATACGTCCGGAAATACACGAGGACTTTGAGTGTGACCAATTTAAGAGCCTGTTACCACTTGGTATCGGATCGATACCTATATTTGAGGTATCATCCAAAACTAATGTAAAGTATCCAAACAACAGATTATTAAATTTTAACAGAAGTGTAGACAGAACATGATGTTCTTGAACTCACCATAGTGTGGACTGTGATGCAAGAGTTTGTTTACATGTAAAATCTTCCACTCCTTCTTGGTCTCATTTTGTCGAGTGCTAATCAGGCATATTTAGGGTAGGACTTTAATGTCATTGCACAAGTACAACGAAACTATGTTTTCAGCACAAACCCGTTCAAGAATAGACGGACAAACAGTGTACAGGGTTACAGAACAGGAACACTGATGGGTCGCCAAAGGCGATAAAAGATAAGAATAAAGATGAGAAAAAGGTAAAACGCTGGGGAAGAAGATGAGTAAACAAATACAATCTAGACTGGGCTCCTAAGGGGGCCTAGTCTGGAGTGGGAAACAACCTCCTTGCAAACAAGACAAAAAAAAAAGAGAGCAAGGAGAAGAAGGGACCGGAAAATAATGCGACCGCCCTCACCAGAGGCAAGACAGAAGTTTTATTTGGTCAGTGCATGACTTGACTGCAAGCTAGTCAATGCTAACATGCTATTTAACCTAGCTCAGGGGTAGGGAACCTATGGCTCTAGAGCCAGATATGGCTATTTTGATGACTGCATCTGGCTCTCACATACATTTTAGCTGACATTGCTTAACACGATAAGTAATGAATAAATCCGCTGGTAATCACAGTAATCAAAAATAACGTTCAAAATATCAAACAAAAAAGCGGTAGAAAATGGATGGATGGAAGAGACTTATTATAGTCTAAAAATGTTGGTCATTCTTAAAAATGCACGAATATAGTTGTTATTCAGTGCAAGAAAAAAAGAAAAAATAAGTTATATGGCTCTCACGGAAATACTTTTTAAAATATTTGGCTTGTATGGCTCTCTCAGCCAAAAAGGTTCCCGACCCCTGACCTAGCTGTATGTACATATTGCATCATTATGCCTCATTTGTAGCTATATTTGAGCTCATTTAATATCCTTTACTTTTAGCCTCTTTGTATATAATTTAGTGTTGAATGTCTTATGACACGTTGTGTATGTATGTAACATTGGCTGCATTTCTGTGCCATGTTGTTCCAGACCACAGCAAACATTACTTAGCTTGCCAAATATTGTAATAAATGTATTAGAAGAAGACATCCTGCCGTTTCTTTTAACTTGGACACACACATCTATACCTTTTGCCATTAAAAGGCAGTAATTTCCAGTTATCTCACCTTTCCAGTAGCCTCTGATTTACTAACGGTTTTTTAATGTTGTAAAAAATGTGTAGAAGAAATGTTGAATTTCAACATTTTAGTAAACGAAGATTTGCTTCAGCCTGCAACACATAGTCATTTTGATAGCAGGCTTTTATAGCTTATATAGACACTTACGTCATGTGTTGCATTCATTATAACACTTATGTACGGCTTTTCATTTCTTGCAGCTCCAGACAGATTAGTTTTTTGTATTTTTCAACGTTTTGGGTTGCCGACCTCAGCTTTAGTGCATCTAAAACTGTGCGTACAACGTTTTATGGATGTGAGCACACATCATTTTTTAGTTGGTTATCCATGCAACTCTTAAGATCCACGATGTGAAGTGAAGTGAATTATATTTATATAGCGCTTTTCTCAAGTGACTCAAAGCGCTTTACATAGTGACACCCAATATCTAAGTTACATTTAAACCAGTGTGGGTGGCACTGGGAGCAGGTGGGTAAAGTGTCTTGCCCAAGGACACAACGGCAGTAACTAGGATAGCACAAGCGGGAATCGAACCTGCAAGCCTCAAGTTGCTGACACTGCCACTCTACCAACCGAGCTATGCCGCCCCATGTGTTAACTCGTGACAGCCAAATCTGTTTGTAGCTGTCCAAAGTTACTATTGGCTGGCCGCCATTAATAGATGAAGGTATGGAAAACACTGCAATACATCATAATGTCTGTCGTCTCTGAAGAACCTGAGACCGAGAAATGAGTTGAAGTCTTATTTGTGACCCAATTTTTTATTTTTGTTTTTATTTTTAGATCCAATAAATGAATTGGTTGGTGGTCCAAAAAATGCCAAAAGAACAGACATACTTGTTCCTGACACGTGTGAAATGGAAACATCCCACATCGCAGGTACTGATTTTTGTTGTTAATTGAGTGTCATCCACCCATCCATTTTCTACCGCTTATTCCCTTTTGGGGATGCGGGGGGCGCTGGCGCCTATCTCAGCTACAATCGGGCGGAAGGCGGGGTACACCCTGGACAAGTCGCCACCTCATAATTGAGTGTCATAGTTAGTTCCATATCATACCTGTAGTACATAATATACAAACCCCGTTTCCATATGAGTTGGGAAATTGTGTTAGATGTAAATATAAACGGAATACAATGATTTGCAAATCCTTTTCAACCCATATTCAGTTGAATATGCTACAAAGACAACATATTTGATGTTCAAACTGATAATCATTGACTTTCGAATTTGATGCCAGCAACACGTGACAAAGAAGTTGGGAAAGGTGGCAATAAATACTGATAAAGTTGAGGAATGCTCATCAAACACTTATTTGAAACATCCCACATGTGTGCGGGCTAATTGTGAACAGGTGAGTTCCATGATTGGGTATAAAAGCAGCTTCTATGAAATGCTAAGTAATTCACAAACAAGAATGGGGCGAGGTCACCAATTTCTAAGCAAAATGTGAAACTGTTTTAGAACCACATTTCTCAACGAGCTATTGCAAGGAATTTAGGGATTTTACCATCCACGGTCCGTAAAATCATCAAAAAGTTCAGAGAATCTGGAGAAATCACTGCACGTAAGCGATGATATTACGGACTTTTGATCCCTCAGGCGGTACTGCATCAAAAACCGACATCAGTGTGTTAAGGATATCACCACATGGGCTCAGGAACACTTCAGAAAACCACTGTCAGTAACTACAGTTGGTCGCTACATCTGTAAGTGCAAGTTAAAACTCTACTATGCAAAGCCAAACCCATCTATCAACAATATCCTGAAACGCCCCAAGCTCACCTAGGACGGACTGATACAAAGTGGAAAGGTTTTCTGTGGTCTGACGAGTCCACATTTCAAATTATATTTGGAAACAGAGGACGTGGTGTCCTCCAGAACAAAGAGGAAAATAACCATTCGGATTGTTATAGGCGCAAAGTTCAAAAGCCAGCATCTGTGATGGTATGGGGGTGCATTAGTGCCCAAGGCATAAGTAACTTACACATCTGTGAAGGCACCATTAATACAGGTTTTGGAGCAACATATGTTGTCATCCAAGCAACATTATCATGGACGCCCCTGTTTATTTCAGCAAGACAAGTGTTACAACAGCGTGGATTCGTAAAAAAAGAGTGCGGGTACTTTCCTGGCCCGCCTGCAGTCCAGACCTGTCTCCCATCAAAAATGTGTGCCGCATTATGAAGCGTAAAATACGACAGCGGAGACCCCGGACTGTTGAACGACTGAAGCTCTACATAAAACAAGAATGGGCAAGAATTCCACTTTCAAAGCTTCAACAATTAGTTTCCTCAGTTCCCAAACGTTTATTGAGTGTTGTTAAAAGAAAAGGTGATGTAACACAGTGGTGAACATGCCCTTTCCCAACTACTTTGGCACGTGTTGCAGCCATGAAATTCTAACTTAAATATTATTTGCAAAAAAAAAAATAAAGTTTATGAGTTTGAACATCAAATATCTTGTCTTTGTAGTGCATTCGATTGAATATGGGTTTAAAATGATTTGCAAATCATTGTATTTTGTTTTTATTTACATCTAACACAATTTCCCAACTCCTATGGAAACTGGGTTTGTACATATGTATCTCCAGAGAAAAGTCTTGTGCACAACGGCAATATTATTTTTTCACATAAAAAACACATCTCAAAAGGGTAATGGGAAGAAGTATGAACTTTTTGAATCCTCCCTTGTCTACATAGTTTACTTGAAATAATATCCAGTTTCCTCTAAGCCACATTTTATCACATTCATCTGGATCCACATAACTGGATTTGACCAGAACAATACATCAATATGTCATCATAAGTAAGTCATATAAGTAATTTATTCTCACTTTTAAAACAAGCCTAGACCTCACTATGCCAAACCAAAATATTGGATTTGTACAATTTCTTAAATGCTCAACGTTTGAACAGTGTTTGTTGAGCTCAGCACTCAGGCTGTTCCAAACAAAAACATTTCCTTGTGCTTAGTGCTAAAGCATGTATATATTTTGCCATTCCTCTGAGGTTATGATTGAATCTGCTATTATTTAATCAAAAAGTAATTACAATTAAGGTTCGATCACGCACTTGTTTAGTTTTCAGGGATATTCCCCGAGCAGGACACAAAAGATTGTCTGCCCTCAGAAAAACGATGATCCTTGTTTTGCCTTGATTTGAAACCGTGGATGTACTTAATAATGTGACCTGTGTGGATGCTGAAACTGGTGTCTGTCTGATGTCAGGAGAAGAAGAGAACGGGGGAGAAGTGATAGCAGAAACTTGTGTCCTTGAACTCGTCAACACACGTCATGTGGTAAGATAAGTTCATGCTCCTGGAGCTTCTGCTTATTCTTTGTATTTAGTCATCGCCTTAATGCCGAAAAGTATTATCTTGCCCTTTTTTGTCCGCTTTTTATCCAATCTAATTTAAAGGGGTACTGTACTTTTTTGGGGAATTTGCCTAATGTTACTCAGAGGTGGGTAGTAACGCGCTACATTTACTTCAGTAACTTTTGGGATAAATTGTACTTCTACGAGTAGTTTTTATGCAACATACTTTTACTTTTACTTGAGTATATTTATCGAGAAGAAACGCTACTTTTACTCCGCTCCATTTATCTAAATTCGGCTCGCTACTCGCTACTTTTGTTTATCGATCTGTTAATGTTTGTTTTGGTTTAGGACAGAGCTTCAATGTAGGATACACATTCCTGCGTTTCACCAATCACATGCAGTCACTGGTGACGCTGGACCAATCAAACAGAGCCAGGCGGTCACATGACCGGACTTAAACAAGTTGAAAAACTTATTGGGGTGTTACCATTTAGTGGTCAATTGTACGGAATATGTACTGTACTGTGCAATCTACTAATAGAAGTTTCAATCTATCAATCAAAAGTGTAAAGGAAAAAAGACACTTTTTATTTCAACCGTACTTCCCGTCAAAAGCCTAAAGACTGATCGCACAGTTCCTGTCTTCAAAATAAAAGTGCTGCTCCATCGCGCCTGCGCTAACAAAATAAGGGTCTCCGAAAGCCAGTGCAAACAAGCGAGCAAACTACGGAGTTTTCCGCCAATGTATTTGTTGTAAAGTGTATTAAAACGAATATGGAAGCTGGACAAATAAAATGCCCAGAAAAAAACAACTCTCATGTGGTATTAGACAGAAAAGAGGAACTTTTTTTCTCCTCCATTTGAAAACGTGGACGTCTGATTCCAATCAATGCAAGTCATCAGAATCAGGTAATACACCAACTTATATTCTTGTCTTCATGAAAGATAGGAATCTACGTGTTAAACATGCATGTATATTCATTAAAACACCTTTAACATGTCAACAAAAACGGCAAATTAAATAAATATAAATTATATATTGTATATATAAATGATTTGTTATTTGTGTGTATATATGATATGTGTATATGTATATGTATATATGAGGTAGATCACCTCGACTTGGTCATTTATTAAGTAATTGATAAACGTTGAAAAACTTATTGGGGTGTTACCATTTAGTGGTCAATTGTACGGAATATGTACTGTACTGTACAATCTAATAATACAAGTTTCAATCAATCAATCAATCAATGCCTACTGAGCCTATGGTGCTGTTAAGTTATTGTGGCTCAATGTGCCTTATTTTTTTTTATTTTAATGTACTATTATTTAATATATATTATTGTTTTAATTGCTTAAGAGGTATTCCTGGCTCTGAATTTGCCCATTGCTATTTTTATGTTTTGTGCATTATTTGTTGCCGTAATCAGGTTACTCATCAGTTACTCAGTACTAGAGTAGTTTTTTACACAACATACTTTTTACTTTACTCAAGTAAATATTTGTGTGACTACTCCTTACTTTTACTTGAGTAATAAATCTCTAAAGTAACAGTACTCTTACTTGAGTACAATCTCTGGCTACTCTACCCACCTCTGATGTTAATCATTATGAGAGACACGACGATGGATGTTGTGTTTTTTTTTGCATTCTAAATATTGAATAAATGCGATCAAAAGTTTGCTCACAACGGAGCCTATGGGAGCTGTGCAATTCCGCTTACAGAAACCTTAAAAAAATATTAATTGAGGTTTTATATCCATGATGTAAGTATATATATATGTAATGTAGTAACAGGCATATTCATAACAACATTTAATATTTACGTATTTTGGTCATTTTAAGCGTACGCGGCGCATTAATTTTAAAAACACATCACCCTTGCTTCTTTTTTTTTTTTCTTCATCACTAAATATAACTACCGTATTTTTCGGACTATAAGTCGCAGTTTTTTTCATAGTTTGGCCGGGGGTGCGACTTATACTCAGGAGAGACTTATGTGTGAAATTATTAACACATTACCGTAAAATATCAAATAATATTATTTAGCTCATTCACCTAAGAGACTAGACGTATAAGATTTCATGGGATTTAGCGATTAGGAGTGACAGATTGTTTGGTAAAGGTATAGCATGTTCTATATGTTACAGTTATTTGAATGACTCTTACCATAATATGTTAGGTTAACATACCAGGCACCTTCTCAGGTGGTTATTTATGCCTCATACAACGTACACTTATTCAGCTTGTTGTTCACTATTTCTTGGGTTTTATCAAATAAATTTCCCCCAAAAATGCGACTTATATGTTTTTTCCCTTCTTTATTATGCATTCTCGGCAGGTGCGACTTATACTCCGAAAAATACGGTAACTGCAGACTTTGTGAGGGTCAATAAACATAATAAAATATCACCTACTGTACAAGGACTGCTGTCATTAGGATGCCGAGGATTTTCATATATTCCCATTTAGATGAAAAACATGATTATCATCTTACTGTTATTTTATTGTTGTTTTTTTTTAATCATTAATATTTCTACTATTATCCTTTGAATGTTGTGTTTTTATTAACAATTTATGTTTTATGTGACATCACATGGCCAAAGATACGACCTTCTGGAGGAAGGTTCTGTGGTCAGATGAAACAAAAATTGAGCTGTTTGGCCACAATACCCAGCAATATGTTTGGAATTGAAAAGGTGAGGCCTTCAACCCCAGGAACACCATTCCTAACGTCAAGCATGGTGGTGGTAGTATTATGCTCTGAGCCTGTTTTGCTGCCAATGGAACTGGTGCTTAAAATGGGACAATGAAAAAGGAGGATTACCTCAAAATTCTTCAGGACAAGCTAAAATCATCAGCTCGGAGGTTAGGTCTTGGGCACAGTTGGGTGTTCAAACAGGACAATGACCCCAAACACACGTCAAAAGTGGTAAAGGAATGACTAAATCAGGCTAGAATGAAGGTTTTTTAATGGCATTCCCAAAGTCCTGACCTAAACGTGTAGACAATGCTGGAGAAACAAGTCCATGTCAGAAAACCAACACATTTAGCTGAACTGCACCAATTTTGTCAAGAGGAGTGGTCAAAAATTCAACCAGAAGCTTGTGGGTGGCTACCAAAAGTGCCTTATTGTAGTGAAACTTGCCAAGGGACATGCAAGCAAATATTAACATTGCTGTATGTATACTTTTGACCACATTTTCAGTAGACTCATAATAAATTCATAAAAGAACCAAACTTCATGAATGTTGTTTGTGACAAACAAGTACAGTATTTGCTCCAATTACTTTATCACAAAAAAATAAGAGTTGTACAAAGTATTGGAAACTCAAGACAGCCATGACATTATGTTCTTTATAAGTGTATGTAAACTATTGATCGCGACTGTATTTTTATTACTCGACACTATCTGGCTAATGTGCTAACTGTTAGCATTAACATTTTAACATTTGTTTTTCATATTCTTTTCTTAGAAAACTGTGGAAGCTGCAGGACAGCGAAATGTACCAAAATCTTCTTTATTGACTGGTGTTCACCTGAAGTAAGGACAAGATGACAAAACATTCAGGCGACATTGCACCACATAGACCAGGGGTGTCAAACGTACGGCCCAAGGGCCGGATCAGGCCCGCCAACAGGTTTTTATCCGGCCCGCGAGATGAGTTTGCTAAGTATAAAAATGAACCTGAAATTTTTTTAAATGTGTTCACTAGATGTCGTAATAGCAATTCTTTGTATCTTTGTAGATGATGCCACATATGTGGAAAATAAACCACATGATGTTAGAACGTCAGTCGAGGAAAATGAGCAAACTACATGAATAACATACTGTAATTTGATTTTGATATATTTTTTAAACTTGATAGATTGAATATTTAACACCAGTTATCACATAATTTCTTCAGAAAATATAAATAACGACTATTAACCGCAACATGTAAGTGTAAAAAAAAAACAACAACATTATGATTTGTACAATTTCAGAAGGCGCTTGTTCTATTTTCAAACAAAGAAAACAATCTGAAGTTGTCTTTATTTTTATGTTATCGTGCCGTTTTTTTTTACCAGTCCGGCCCCACTTTGGAGTAGATCTTTCTCCACGTGGCCCCCCGATCTTAAAGGAGTTTGACACCCCTGACATAGACCATCCTTTTAACCACTTTTACAATTGAAAATACAATGTGCCCCCTTGTGAAGGCCTCGTCGCATCTCCTCGTCATCGACATCCGTCCAAAGTCCAGACTCCACCACGGACAAGTCTTCATCTCTTTCCCCTCCTGGTAAAAAGTTGGCCATTGACGACTTTAAATGCAAAGAGAAACCGAAAAACGAAGATGGTGAACCAAAAGGGCGAATACCCGAAGTGGAGCAGAAGAAACAAACCTGCAGATCTTCTCACACTCAAAGCTTCAAGCAGTCACCTGACAGCAAGGTTTGCCTTCACACCACACCGAACTCTATTTAATAATACAACTCTAACATTTGACAACCAAACAATTAAACAAGGCGACACGGTAAAGAATCTGGGTATTATCTTCGACCCAACTCTCTCCTTTGAGGCACACATTAAAAGCATTACTAAAACGGCCTTCTTTCATCTCCGTAATATCGCTAAAATTCGCTCCATTCTGTCCACTAAAGACGCCGAGATCATTATCCATGCGTTTGTTACGTCTCGCCTCGATTACTGTAACGTATTATTTTCGGGTCTCCCCATGTCTAGCATTAAAAGATTACAGTTGGTACAAAATGCGGCTGCTAGACTTTTGACAAGAACAAGAAAGTTTGATCATATTACGCCTGTACTGGCTTCCTGTGCACTTAAGATGTGACTTTAAGGTTTTACTACTTACGTATAAAATACTACACGGTCTAGCTCCATCCTATCTTGCCGATTGTATTGTACCATATGTCCCGGCAAGAAATCTGCGTTCAAAGGGCTCCGGCTTGTTAGTGATTCCCAAAGCCCAAAAAAAGTCTGCGGGCTATAGAGCATTTTCCGTTCGGGCTCCAGTACTCTGGAATGCCCTCCCGGTAACAGTTCGAGATGCCACCTCAGTAGAAGCATTTAAGTCTCACCTTAAAACTCATTTGTATACTCTAGCCTTTAAATAGACTCCCTTTTTAGACCAGTTGATCTGCTGTTTCTTTTCTTTTTCTTCTATGTCCCACTCTCCCTTGTGGAGGGGGTCCGGTCCGATCCGGTGGCCATATACTGCTTGCCTGTGTATCGGCTGGGGACATCTCTGCGCTGCTGATCCGCCTCCGCTTGGGATGGTTTCCTGCTGGCTCCGCTGTGAACGGGACTCTCGCTGCTGTGTTGGATCCGCTTTGGACTGGACTCTCGCGACTGTGTTGGATCCATTGTGGATGGAACTTTCACAGTATCATGTTAGACCCGCTCGACATCCATTGCTTTCCTCCTCTCCAAGGTTCTCATAGTCATTATTGTCACAGACGTCCCACTGGGTCATTATTGTCACCGATGTCCCACTGGGTGTGAGTTTTCCTTGCCCTTATGTGGGCCTACCGAGGATGTCGTGGTGGTTTGTGCAGCCCTTTGAGACACTAGTGATTTAGGGCTATATAAGTAAACATTGATTGATTGATTGATTGATTGATTGAAATGTACAAGCCTCACTAAACAGATTATTAGACATTGGAGGGGGGGAATACTTCAACGTTCAATCTATCAATCTTTTATCGTCATTGTCATATTATGTATATTCATGTCAACACAATTTTGTTGGAACATCATACAGCCATATATAAAAGTGCAGAGATGGTGCTGGTCACTGCAACTGAATAGTTTCCTGGTACATACACAGAAAGTACAATAACACTAGTTTTTTATAGCTTTGAAGTAGGACAAGAGAATGGGGGCGGTATAAAGAGTCATATGGGATTATATCGTTGCTGTAACAATGCAATGCCCAGGTCATAATCACGTAAGGAACACTTGAATGCTGGTTTAGGGTCCTAGGGGTGCACATAGGAAAGAGGACATATGATGATTGAATATTAAGGGTGTAACGGTACACAAAAATTTCGGTTCGGTACGTAGCTCGGTTTAGAGGTCACGGTTCTGTACAGTAAGAAAACACCAAAATATAAATTTTTGGGTTATTTATTTCCCAAATTTATTGAGTTTTGCGAGATGAGCCGTAGAGGATGCTGCTGCAGTAGTCGAGTCTGGGGGGTGATGAAGTCATGGATCAGGGTTTCAGCGGCAGAGAAGGAGAGGGATGGACGGAGACGGGCAATATTTTTGAGGAGGAAGAAAGCAGTTCTTGTAATGTGGTTGACATGGTGTTCAAAAGAGAGGTTATCGTCCAGAATTACTCTGAGGTTGTGGATGGGGACGGAGTGGAATTAATTTCATTTCATTAATTTCTACAAATTAATGAAAATGTGAAAAGACAAGCCCTTTTTTATCTGTATTTTGTTGGCCCATGCTCCACCCCTCCACAAAATTCAGAGTATATTTTTTTCCCCCCAAATTCGCCATAATTTAACTGTTTATTTTTGACTCAATGTTGACAGGTTCAAAGTGTTGACTGTGGGAGTCCAGCTTTCAAGAAGCCTAACTCTAGACTGCTGGACCAAAGACGAAACCACCTTCATGGCCACGGCTCCTCACAAAGACAAGGTAAGACCACTTTGCTGTTCTTGACTCTGGGGTGACCTCTTTGTTCTAATCCAGGGGTCGGGAACCTTTTTGGCTGAGAGAGCCAAAAAGACAAATATTTTAAAATGTATTTCCGTAAGAGCCATATAATATTTTTTTTAACACTGAACACAACTAAATGCGTGCATTTTTAAGTAAGACCAACATTTCTGGAGTATAATAGGTCTCTTATTCTTTGTAATAACATTGTTATTCTGAAACTAACTGTGGAGGGGGCGTGGCCCGCGGGCTTGAAGCGAACTGGGGTGGGCCAGGACCGGCCTCGAAATCAGCGAGAGCTGCGTAGATGGCCCACTTGAGCCTTGTTATCTAATCACCTGTCGCTCTGTTATAAGCAGCAGCCAGGAGGAGAGATGGGGATGGGGCTGGAGCCGGAGCGCGAGCGAGATCAAAAGAGAAAAATACAATTGCTGGAAAGCAACTGAGAGACTAATTGAAAAATAAAACAATAGTGTAACTCTGAAACGGGCTCTCATGTCGGTGCTTGGTGGTCTGAAGAACCTCCAGGAGGACAAGCCCCACACTAACCAAAAATAAATAAATAACTTCTTAATGCAACTTCTTGAACAGGTGCGGTAGTAAACGGATGGATGGACTAAAAATGCATGAGAATGTTTTATGTTTTGAACATTATATTTAACACTTATTACAAAAGGAATTATTCATTACTTACCGTGTTAAGCAATGTCAGCTCAGATTTATCCGAGAGCCAGATGCAGTCATCAAAAGAGCCACATCTGGCTCTCGAGCCATAGGTTCCCTACCCCTGTTCTAATTGGATCCGTTTTATGAGCAGAGAAGACGCACACAGTGGAGAACATGTGGAGCATGGACCCTGCGCTCCACTTTTCAATGTATGACAGTGAGCGAGGAGCCGTTGAGGTAAAGTCTTTTGTTCCTGACGTCCTAGACTTAGTTTGCGGGCCATTTGACCCAGTCGGTGCGATTTTCCTCGTTGCTATTGGTGGCTATGACATGATACATTTGCCGTTTGTTTGTACTCAAGCATGAAGAACACGGACAACTGCCTGACAGTGACTGCACTTGGGTCAGTCACAGTTTGCTCCAAGGCCGACGTGCAAATGACGAGGAAGAAGAACACAGTGTCTCCGGTAAATCACTCACATTCCAACGTTTGTTGTCAAATAAAGTTTGAGTGATTGATTGATAGCATGCCGTGCTAAAACCTGACTTTTTTTTTTTTGCATGCCAAGGAATCGGGGAGAAGGCCAACGACAGTCTGGATCGAATGTTTGACGCCACCGGCCATGAAGAGTACATATCTTACATCAGCTCACAAGTTGCCAGTCAGCCATGTGAGGCTATGGAGCAAGAGGAGGACAATGGTATATTATGTTTGAGGATATTCAGTATGCCTGGACAATCTAATTAGGTCAAGTTTTAGGTGACACCATTAGAGAAGCCTTAATTATTTATAGCAGGCCTGGGCAATTATTTGCCTCCGGGGGCCAAATTTAGAGAAAAAATTTGTCTCCGGGACAGTATATCGATTTTTAGGAACACTAATAAAAAACCTTATAATATTGTCTGAATGCTAAAAACGTTATGAAAAACCGGCTTAAAATACAGAATGACATTTTTTATTTTTTCTACTAAATGAGAAACACCAAATGTACATGAAAATAAAGAATGCGGGATATACAATAAATCAGGGGTCGGCAAAGAGCCATTTTGACCCGTTTCACAAAATAAAGAAAACAATGGGAGCCACAAAACTCATTTGAAATTTAAAATGAAATAACACTGCATACAGAGTTTTTTTTTTGCTTTGTGCTACCTGTATGTATAAACTAGGGGTCTCAGACACGTGGCCCGCACCTTAATATGGAAATTTAATGTTAGTGCAGCCTGTGAGTTTTATATGAATGCCGCTTGACAGCATCACACTTGCCAACCCTCCCAATTTTTCCGGGAGACTCCCGAATTTCAGGGCGACTATTCTCGCGAAAGTCCGGAGGTTTTCACCCCAACATCAATAATAAGGACGTGCTATTTTGGCAAAGACTTTAGGGCCCTCTACAACCTGTGTTATCATTTTGCCAGCCCAAACACATGTTGTTTGTGGCTTCTGCAGACACACACGAGTGACTGCAAGGCATACAGGTCACACTGAGGGTTGTGATATAAACAACTTTAACACTCTTACTAATATGCGCCACAGTGTGAACCCACACCAAACAAGAATGACAAACACATTTCGGGAGAACATCCGCACCGTAACACAACATAAACACACAGTGCGGATGTTCTCCCGAAATGTGTTTGTCATTCTTGTTTGGTGTGGGTTCACAGTGTGGCGCATATTAGTAAGAGTGTTAAATGCGGATGCAGATAGCATGGCGGGAAAGCGGGCGCGGTGCGACGACATGTTTTAGAAGAAGTTTAAAGCGTCGTCATCACGGCACGCCCTCAATATTATTGTGCGGGCGAAAAGCGGATAATGATAGCCCCGGGATTTTTCTGGGAGACACACTGAAATCCGCAGGTTGCCGACCCCTGCAATCGATAGATAGTACTTTGATTCCTTCGAGGGAGTTCCCTCAGGAAAATTTAAATTCCAGCAGCAGTGTACAGAATTGAGATCGAATTAAAAAAGTAAATAATGGGAACAAAATAGACAAATATTACAATAAGAATACAAATAAAAAGCAACATTGAGAATAAAAATATAACAGTAAAATAACAATTTAACAAGAGAAACTAGGCAGTAGTGACCATGTTATGAAAAAGTATTGCACTGTTATTGTTTTGCATCGCCTGTCATCCTAGTACCCTCCCTCCCCCTCAGAGAGGAGTTGTACAGTCTAATGGCGTGTGGGACAAAGGTTTTTTTTAGTCTACTAGTTCTGCACTTGGGATGAAGCAGTCTAGCACTGAACAGGCTCCTCTGGGTACTAATAACGCTATGCAGAGGGTGACTGGCATCATCCAGGATGCTCTCTAGTTTTTTCCACAGTCCTCTTCTCTGCCACCGTCACCAGTGAGTCCAGTTTTATTCCGATCGCCCGCCTGTTCAGTTTCTCCAGTCTATAGCTGTCCTGCTTAGATGTACTGCCCCCCCCAGCACACTACCATGTAGTACAGAACACTGGCAACTACAGACTGGTAGTACATCCGTAAGAGTCTCAATATTAACTATCAACGATAAAACACTGAATATTGACAACATGAACGTCACACCCCCTCTCAATCGATATATTTTACAATCAAGCAAACTGCAACAAAAACGCAACAAACACAGCGAAATATAAACCCCACCTACAATCTGATGTATCACTAAACTTTACATTTTTGTTGTAAAAATCTCCTTCCGCTTCTGTCCCTGACACAAGTATTTCAGGCTGACACTCCGTGGAAACGCTCCCCACCCACACTGCTTGGTGCCTCGTCTGAAATGCTGTGACTTAGAAAACCATAGTAACTAATTGGATTACCATAGTAACTAGTACATCATGCAAAAGCACAGATTCTAACCATGTAAATACTTTGTATAGTTCAAGACTTACGGTCATTAGACCAGTGTTTTCAACCTTTTTTGAGCCAAGGCACATTTTTTTCAAAAAAGAAAATACGTGGGCACACCACCAGCAGGAAAGGTTAAAAAATGAAACTCCACAAGGTTGTCGTGCCTTATTTTGAGTTTGTTGTTGTTTCCCGTGCTTTAGTTCCTGCCTTGCGCTCTTATTTTGGTGACCCTTCCTGTGTTGTTGGTGTTCTCCTGTAGCAGCTTCACGCCTTCCTTTGAGTGCTATTGCCCGCACCTGCTTGGTTTTCGCAATCAAGACTTTTTAAGTTGTGCGTACGCTATCCTTCTTTGTGGGTACATTGTTGATTGTCATGTCATGTACGGATGTACATTTTGGACGCCGTCTTTGCTCCACACGCTGTAAGTTTTTGCTGTCGTCCAGCATTCTGTTTTTGTTTACTTTTCAGCCAGTTCAGTTTTAGTTTGGTTTTACATAGCCATCCCTATGCTTCAGTGCCTTTTCCTAGCCTTTTGTTAATTTTTGGTGTAAGTGGTACACACCATTTTTAATTGCACGCTGTCTACCGCTGTGCTCTGCATATTGGGATCACGACAAACCATTCTCGACGCGTTCCGACTTCTACAAAGCAATGAACTACCTGCTGCCACCTACTGATATGGAGTATTACAAGATTACCCTGCCAAGGTCTACACAGCACAGGCACTAGACAAAGACACATTATTATGATTATTGATTTGCCCAAAATATTTTTTGGACCAATTAGGTGAAGTTGCATAATTTCCCACGCACAGTGGTTGAAAATCACTGCATTAGACAACATCACTGCACATCATAATGGTAGCTACAGTTTATTATTATTTGGGAATGTCCGGCGGGCCAGATTGAAAAGCTTAATGGGCCAGATTTGGCCCCCCAGGCCTTAATTTACCCAGATCTTATTTATAGGATTGTTATCGTAGTACTAAAGTGAACTACAATTATGTGATTCAGACTGATATCAAATGTTTATACAGCTCCTCTGTGATTCAGTTCTCCAGATAATGTGCTCAGTTTGTTTATGTGACAACACATTTAAAATTGTCTTTGTTCCTTCCAGAAGAAGAAGAGTCTTCTGAAAACTACCCACGTATGAACAAAGTAAAGTGAGTAAATGTGCTTACATTTTCGTTTTTGCTTTGACATATTACATCAGGGGTCGGGAACCTTTTTGGCTGAGAGAGCCAAGAAAGCCAGATATTTTAAAATGTATTTCTGTAAGAGCCATATAATATATTTTTTTTTAACACTGAACACAACTAAACGCGTGCATTTTTAAGTAAGACCAACATTTCTAGAGTATAATAAGTCTCTCATTCTTTGGAATAACATTGTTATTCTGATGCTAACTGTGGAGGGGACGTGGCCTGCGGGCCTGCAGCGAAGCAGGGTGTGCCAGGACCGGCCTTGAAATCAGCGACAGGTGCGTAGATGGCCCATCTGGGCCTTGTTATGGAATCACCTGTCGCTCTGTTATAAGCAGCAGCCAGGAGGAAAGACGGGGTTGAAACTGGAGCCAGAGAGCGAGCGAGAACGAAAGAGAAAACGACAATTTCTGGAAAGCAACTGAGAGACTTATTGAAAAATAAAAGAATATTGTAACCCTGAAACGGGCTCTCATGTCGGTGCTTGGTGGTCTGAAGAACCCCCAGGAGGGCAAGCCCCACACTAACCAATAATAAATAAATTACTTCTTACCATTAACGCAACTTCTTGAACATAAAAATGCATGAGAATGTTTTATATTTTGAACGTTATTTTTAACAAGTGGAATTATTCATTACTTATCGTGTCAAGCGATGTCAGCTCAGATTTATCCGAGAGCCAGATGCAGTCATCAAAAGAGCCACATCTGGCTCGTAAGCCATAGGTTCCCTACCCCTGTATTACATTGTGCTTTTTAATGTACAACTGAGTAACTCTGTGATAGATACATCTTTACAATGCGACAGAACTGTAATCTATTAGTGATTATGTTATACACTTTTAAAGACGCATCTTTATTTTCTTCTTACATTATGCCTTTTGGCACTTTATGGATTTTTGTTGGTTTTTATTTATTTGTTTTCAATCCCGAAGCCTGCTACAGGCCCACAAAAAATGAGCTGGCTTACGAAAATAGCCGCCAGGCCGAACTTTGGACACACCTGGTTTATGCATTTCTCTGGTAAAGCAAAGTGTTACCAAACAACGGAACATTGTCTCCAGGCACTGTCTTCTTAGCTCAATCGCTAGTCCTGACTCCTGCTAGTGAAAGGCTGAGCTGCACGCTTGTAGAGTTACTTTGCAGACTTCCACGCCTCGTCTTTCACGACGGAGGTCTTGCACACTCCCCGGTCTAGTTTCTGGATCTCCGCTCCCGCGACGAATAGTTTGTCTTTTGTGACCGCTTGTACAAACCCCGTTTCCATATGAGTTGGGAAATTGTGTTAGATGTAAAAATAAACGGAATACAATGATTTGCAAATCCTTTTCAACCCATAATAAAATGAATGCACTACAAAGACAAGATATTTGATGTTCAAACTCATAAACTTTATTTTTTTTTGCAAATAATAATGTCGTATTTTACGCTTCATAATGCGCCACACATTTTCGATGGGAGAAAGGTCTGGACTGCAGGCGGGCCAGGAAAGTACCCACACTCTCTTTTTACGAAGCCACGCTGTTGTAACACTTCTCTTGCTGAAATAAGCAGGGGCGTCCTTGATAACGTTGCTTGGATGACAACCTGTATGTACCTTTCAGCATTAATGGTGCCTTCACAGATGTGTAAGTTACCCATGCCTTGGGCACTAATACACCCCCATACCATCACAGATGCTGGCTTTTCAACTTTGCGCCTATAACAATCCGAATGGTTATTTTCCTCATTGTTCTGGAGGACACCATGACCTCTGTTTCCAAATATAATTTGAAATGTGGACTCATACACCTCCAAAGACATGCACCTGGGGATAGGTTGATTGGCAACACTAAATGGTCCCTAGTGTGTGAATGTGAGTGTGAATGTTGTCTATCTGTGTTGGCCCTGCGATGAGGTGGCGACTTGTCCAGGGTGTACGCCGCCTTCCGCCCGATTGTAGCTGAGATAGGCGCCAGCGACCCCAAAAGGGAATAAGCGGTAGAAAATGAATGAATGTGGACTCGTCAGACCACAGAACACCTTTCCACTTTGCATCAGTACATCTCAGGTGAACTCGGGCCCAAGCCGGCGGCGTTTCAGGATATTTTTGATAAATGGGTTTGGCTTTGCATAGTAGAGTTTTAACTTGCACTTAGGGAATACGCGGTAGAACATGGATGGATGGACACCAGAAGCACACTACCCAGGGGGCGTGGCTACAGAATAGAGATGCCAAGTGAGAAACTTTTTCCTAATTTTTTGCATGCATGTTATACAATTTTACAATAATAATAATCCATCCATCCATCCATTTTCTACCGCTTGTCCCTCTCGGGGTCGCGGGGAGAGCTGGAGCCTGTCTCAGCTGTATTTGGGCAGAAGGCATCGTACACCCTGGACAAGCCGCCACCTCATCACAGGGCCAACACAGATAGACAGACAACATTCACACACTAGGGACCATTTAGTGTTGCCAATCAACCTATCCCCAGGTGCATGTCTTTGGAGGCGGGAGGAAACCGGAGTACCCGTAGGGAACCCACGCATTCACGGGGAGAACATGCAAACTCCACACAGAAAGACCCCAAGCGGGGCTCGAACCCAGGACGCATCAAAGCTACTCAATACTAAATGACAATATAAAATTTATGTTTTGGCCAAAACACGTTCACTTAACTATTGGGGAAACGCTGACAATTAAAATTGGAGAAAAATAACTTCAATAATGCACTTGCTCGAAATACAACCCTTGAAACTCGATCAAAGTATATTTGGACAATTCAAAAGGTAAACAAAATGAAGTGATTTGGTACATACCCTTTCAGTCTGCTTTGGTATCCAACTTTCGTTAATTGGCAGTGGCTCAGAGGCTGCTGTTATTGGTTCAGGCAGTAAGAGAGACTCCTCCGCCTTCACCACAGATGCAACATCGTCAACCTGACATCCAAGCCATCTATTTCCTACCGCTTATTCCCTTTGGGGGCGCTGGTGCCTATCTCAGCTACAATCGGACGGAAGGCGGCGTACACCCTGGACAAGTTGCCATCTCATCGCAGGGCCAACACAGATAGACAGACAACATTCACACACTAGGGACCATTTAGTGCTTTTAATCAACCTATCCCCAGGTGCGTGTCTTTGGAAGTGGGAGGAAGCTGTAGTACCCGGAGGGAACCCGCACATTCACGGGGAGAACATGCAAACTCCACACCGAAAGATCCCGAGCTCGGGATTGAACCCAGGACTACTCAGGACCTTCGTATTGTGAGGCAGACGCACTAACCCCTTTTCCACCGTGAAGCCCCCAATCCATTCCACTTTATTTATATAGTACATTTAAACAACAAAATCTTTCCAAAGTGCTGCACAACAATATTAAAAACAACATTCAAATACTATCCTGAGCTCCACCAACAACTGAATAAAAACAAAACAAAAAATAAAATACATATAAAAACAATATAAAATATATATGATTAAAAACGATTTTAGGGGTAAAACCAATTAAAACAGTGAATAGAAATCACAATTTTAAAACACAGAGGACAACAGAGGACCACACAACTCACGTAGTGTTAAAAGCCAGAGGATAAAAATGGGTCTTAAGATGAGACTTAAAACAGTCCACTGTGGGAGCAGTTCAAATATGAATAAAATAGAATAGAATAGAAAGTACTTTATTGATCCCTGGGGGAAATTTAGCACCACAGTTCGCTCACAATAGACAATAATACAAATAATAAATAATATATAAAATATATATATAATATATGAATAATATAAATATATTATTTATATTATATGGAGGGGCAGAGTGTTTTAGTGTATTATATTATTATATAATGAGATGGCGACTTGTCCAGGGTGTACTCCGCCTTCCGTCCGGTTGTAGCTGAGATAGGCACCAGCGCCCCCTGTGGCCCCAAAGGGAATAAGCGGTAGAGTGGATGGATGGATGGATAATTCTGTATATATATATATATATATATATATATATGGAGGGGCAGTGTGTTCCAGAGCTTAGGGCCGACCACAGAGAAGGCCCTGTCTCCCCTAGTTTTAAGTCTGGTCTCGGGCACCAGGAGCTGGAGCTGGCTCTCGTACCTCAGAGCGCGCGCAGTATTGTAAGTTTGGATGAGGTCCGAAATATAATGAGGTGCCAGTCCATGTAAAGCTTTAAAAACAAAGAGCAAGGTTTTAAAATCAATTGTAAAATGAACAGGGAGCCGGTGCAAACTCCCAAATTATCTACTAAAAGTTAAAAAGAAAAAAAAAAAAATGTTGGTACATTACATGGGACATGTACGTTTCAAAAGAGGTTGCTAGATGAGAATAAATCTAAAAGTAAAATTAGTGTAGAAATGCACCAAATTGCAGGAAATGTAGTCATAACATTTTCTTTCAGGGTTTGCGTGTTCCCTTTTTTTTTTTCAATGTTCCTCTTTTTTTTTTTCCTCAAATGGTGCTCACATCCCTAAATATGTACCATACCAACTTTATTTATAAAGCCCTTTAAAAACAATTGTTTTTTCATTTTTGCCTCTTTAAGGTGTAATTTGACCCCCTTAAAATGCTTTAAAGAGTTTTGAAGCATTTGGAGACCATCAAACTGGATCCAGTTTGGTGAGTTTTGAAGCATGTTAGGGGGTCAAATTACAGCTCAAAGAGGCAAAAATGAATTTTTTTAAGAAACTTTTGTTTTGAAGGGGTTTTTGCCAACTTCCTGTTGATTTTTGCTGAAGGATGTCATTGTATGAAATCTAGGTCTAAGTCAGACCTACATAGAGGATTTTGTTTCATGTCTCTACGACATTCCTAACGGAAGTTACAAGCAGTATTGTCTGTGTTTTTTCCTAGGGGGCGCTAGAGTGCAATTTTGAGTTTTGGAGTTTTTTTTTTTTTTATTAGATGGCAATTTTCGCCAGTCCTGATGTGTGTGTAAAATTAGGTAAGTTTTGAAGCATGTTAAGGGGGTCAAATTACAGCTCAAAGAGGCAAAAATGAAATGTTTTAGGAAACTTGTTTTGAAGGGGTTTTTGCCAACTTCCTGTTGATTTTTGCTGAAGGATGTCATTGAATGAAATCTAGTTCTAAGTCAGACCTACATAGAGGTTTTTGTTTCATGTCTCTACGACATTCCTAACGGAACTTACAAGCAGTGTTGTCTGTGTTTTTTCCTAGGGGGCGCTAGAGCGCAATTTTGAGTTTTTGAGGGTTTTTTTTGTTAGATGGCAATTTTCAGCAGTCCTGATGTGTGTGTAAAATTAGGTGAGTTTTGCGGCATGTTAGGGGGTCAAATTACAGCTTAGAGGCAAAAATGAAATTTTTTAGGAAACTTGTTTTGAAGGGGTTTTTGCCAACTTCCTGTTGATTTTTGCTGAAAGATGTGATCGTATGAAATCTAGGTTTAAGTCAGACCTACATAGAGGTTTTTGTTTCATGTCTCTACCACATTCCTAACGGAAGTTACAAGCAGTGTTGTCTGTGTTTTTTCTTAGGGGGCGCTAGAGCGCAATTTTGAGTTTTGGAGTTTTTTTGTTTTTTTTTATCAGATGGCAATTTTCGCCAGTCCTGATGTGTGTGTAAAATTAAGTGAGTTTTGAAGCATTTTAAGGGGTCAAATTACAGCTCAAAGAGGCAAAAACGAAATGTTTTAGGAAATTTAGTTTTGAAGGGTTTTTTGCTAACTTCCTGTTGATTTTTGCTGAAGGATGTCATTGTATGAAATCTAGGTCTAAGTCAGACCTACATAGAGGTTTTTGTTTCATGTCTCTACGACATTCCTAACGGAAGTTACAAATAGTGCTGTCTGTGTTTTTTTCTCTAGAGTGCAATTTTGAGTTTTGGAGTTTTTTTTTTTTTTTTTTTTTAGATGGCAATTTTCGCCAGTCCTGATGTGTGTGTAAAATTAGGTACGTTTTGAAACATGTTAAGGGGGTCAAAGTTTCTCTGTGTGCGTTAGACATCCGGCATTTGCACATGTGGCAGTGGTGCGCAAGAAAGACGAGAGAAGAAAGCTGAAGGGCACCACCTGCAAAGAGTGTGAAGTTGTAAGTCTAATACTCGAATCACGGATTTTTGTGTGTCGATCCAAGTCTAACAAGATGCTCGCTCCTCCAGTATTACGCACATCTCCCAGAGGAGGAGAAGCAGAAGAAGCTGTCTGAATGCTCTCGGCACCGCCATCGCTTTATTCCGCCCAACACTCCGGAAAATTTCTGGGAAGTCGGATTCCCGTCGACTCAGACGTGCATTGAAAGAGGTCACTCTGTCTTTACACTTTGGAGACCATCTGTCAAATTCTGACCCATAAACAACTGCCTTAACACATCTGTTTGTAGGTTATATAAAGGAGGAGAAGACCCCGCTGTCTCGTTTACGAAGAAAGCAACCTTTTGCTGTACTTTTCTCCCCAAAGAATAGCCAGAAGGACAGCTAACAAGTTAGTGTGTTCACCAAGGAGCTCAATCCAGCTCTTTTGGTGCACTGACTCAATGTACACACACTAGCTTTTTCACCTTTGCTCATTGACTCTGCATATAGGATTGAGACATGCTCAATAAATAAAACATAAGTGAATTAAATTTTCTGGTTGCTAATTCATAACTTTTATCATTAGGAATAAGTAAAGGTGCAAAATAGGCCACATTTTATTTTGTCTGTAGCTTATTAAAGCACTGTTTATTATGTAAAAAAATATGGAAAATACACACTTCTTTTTTTTACCTTTGCTCATTTACTCTGCATATAAGATTGAGAAATGCTGATAAAACATAAGTGAATTAAGTTTTTTGGTTGCTAATTTTTAACTTCTATCATTTGGAATAAGTAAAGGTGCAAAATAGGCCACATTTAAAAATTTTAATTGGTCTGTAGCTTATTAAAGCACTGTTTATGAAGTAAAAAAAAATGAAAATACACACTACTTTTTACACCTTTGCTCATTTACTCTGCATATAAGATTTAGACAAGCTCATAAAATTAAATATAAGTGAATTAACGTTTCAGGTTGCTAACTCATAACTTAAAAAGGTGCAAAATAGGCCAATTGTAAACATTTTATTTGGTCTGGAGCTTATTAAAGCACTGTTTATGAAGTAAAAAAAAATATGAAAATACACTACTTTTTTTTACATTTGCTCATTTACTCTGCATATAAGATTTAGACATGCTCATAAAATAAAGTATAAGTGAATTAAGTTTTCTACTTGTTAAGTCATAACTTTTAAATGTACAAAATAGGCCAAATGTAAACATTTTATTTGGTCTGTAGCTTATTGAAGCACTGTTTATGAAGTAAAAAAAATATGAAAATACCCACTGCTTTTTTCACCTTTGCTCATAAGATTTAGACATGCTGATAAAATTAAACATAAGTGAATTACCTTTTCAGGTTGCTAATTCATAACTTGTAAAGGTGCAAAATAGGTCACATGTAAACATTTTATTTGGTCTGTAGTTTATTAAAGCACTGTTTATGAAGTAAAAAAAATATGAAAATAAACTACTTTTTTCACCTTTGCTCATTTACTCTGCATATAAGATTGAGACATGCTGAGAAAATAAAGTATAAGTGGATTAAGATTTCTGCTTGCTAAGTCATAACTTTTAAATGTACAAAATAGATCACATGTAAACATTTTATTTGGTCTGTAGCTTATTAAAGCACTGTTTATAAGGTAAAAAAATATGAAAATACACACTGCTTTTTTCACTTTTTCTCATTTACTCTGCATATAAGATTGAGACGTGCTGAAAAAACACAAGTGAATTAAGTTTTTTTGTTACTAATTCTTAACTTCTATCATTTGAAATAAGTAAAGGTGCAAAATAGGCCACATTTAAACATTTTAATTGGTCTGTAACTTATTAAAGCACTGTTTATGAAGTAAAAGAAATATGAAAATACACACTACTTTTTTCACCTTTGCTCATTTACTCTGCATATAAGATTGAGACATGCTGACAAAATATAACATAAGTGAATTAAGTTTTCTGCTTGCTAATTCATAACTTTTAAATGTACAACATAGGTCACATGTAAACATTTTATTTGATCTGTAGCTTATCAAAGCACTGTTTATGAAGTGAAAAAATATGAAAATAACACGACTTTTTTCACCTTTGCTCATTTCATCATCATCATTTCATCATCATTTATTTTTATTCCTTTCATGAAAATGCATATTTACAAGCCACGTACAATTGACACTGTCATTGTTTTTTTTTTGTTTTTCTTTCTTATACATTTTCATGATCAGAAAGGAGCAGATGGAAGAATTATATTCTTATATTTATCTGCCCCTTTTTTTAACACAAATTACAGTATTTTAGATGAATTATAAATGTTCCCTCCACCAACACCCGAACTCCAACATACTTTTCCATTTTCCTTTAAGCACTTTCACAATGACACGTCCAATCTAAATCAAAACTCAGTTTGATATAATTTCAGTTTTCTCTTTTTATAACTTTTTTTAAATACAAATATATTCTTACAGCTTTTTAAGTCTTTGTTTAGAGAATTCCATGCTTTCACACCAACAACAGACAAGCACATTTGTTTCAAATTTGTTCGCACTCTTGGATGTTTAAAGTCATACGGCCTTCTGTGGTTCTCATCTTCAGATGTGAACACAAATAACTTTTGTATGTCCTTCGGAAGAACTTTATTTCTCGCTTTGAACATCATTAATAGTGTATTCAATTCTACAATGTCTTTTAGTTTTAGTAATCCTGACCTAATGAAGAGTGGATTTGTGTGGTCTCTATATCCTACTTTAAAAATGATTCGAATTGCTCTTTTCTGTGAAAGAAATAAAGGCATTATGTTGCTATGATATGTATTTCCCCATATTTCTGCACAATAATTGAAATAAGGTAGAATAATTGAGCAATATAACATTCTCATTGTGTTGTATGTAAAACTATATTTAACCTTGTTCAAAATAAATAAGCTTTTAGATACCTTATTTTTCACATGCATTATATGAGCTTTCCATGTCAACTTTTCATCTAAGATGACCCCAAGAAATCTGATTTCAGACACCTTCTCAATTTTCACATTGTTTATGGATAAACTAACTTCCATCTTTCTTTTATTACCGAATACCATATACTTAGTCTTTTCCAAATTTAAAGATAATTTATTTATATCAAACCACAATTTTAGTTTAACCATTTCCTCTTTAATATTATTGGCTAAAATTTTCAAGTCATCTCCTGAACAGTATAAATTTGTATCGTCTGCGAATAATACGCACTGTAAAATTTTCGAAACCTCACAAATATCATTTATATATAAAGTAAAAAGTTTGGGTCCTAAAATCGAACCTCGTGGAATTCCACATTCAATATTCATACATTCTGACCTATGATCATCGATCTCAACATATTGCTGTCGTTGATGTAAATAACTGGTTAACCAGTCCAGTGCAACTCCTCTGACTCCATAAGTATATAATTTAGAAATGAGAATTTGATGATCTACAGTGTCAAATGCCTTCTTTAAATCAATGAACACTCCTATTGTGTATTTATTTTGATCAACTGCAGTTGTAATCTCTTCAATAATGTTCATGATGGCCAAGCTCGTAGACCTGTTTGATCAAAATCCATACTGATTTTCATTTAATAATTTATGTTTTTCAATAAAACAGTCTAATTTATTAACAAACAGTTTTTCAAGCACTTTTGAAAATTGGGATAAGAGAGATACAGGTCTATAATTACCAAATGTATGTTTATCTCCGGTTTTAAATATAGGTATAACCTTAGCAGTTTTCATACTGTCTGGGAAAACCCCTACTTTAAAAGAACAATTAATTATATAATGCAATGGTTTAATGATGCAATCAATTGTGTTTTTTATTATACTCATGTCAATGCCCTCATTGTCTATTGAGGTCTTGTTTTTTAGTTTGTAAACCACAGATAATATTTCATTCTCAGTCACTTCACTAAGAAACATTGACTGCATAACCCTATTTTCCCTTTTCCAGACATCCCCTGATTGATCATTAGCTCTAGGTATTTTGTTTGCTAAGCTAGGTCCTACATTTACAAAGAATTGATTCAATTCATTGACAATTTCATCTTTGTTTTCAATTAACATTTCATTTAGTCTGCATATAAGATTTAGACATGCTCATAAAATTAAACATAAGTGAATTAACGTTTCAGGTTGCTAACTCATAACTTAAAAAGGTGCAAAATAGGCCAAATGTAAACATTTTATTTGGTCTGGATCTTATCAAAGCACTGTTTATGAAGTAAAAAAAAAAAGAAAATAAACTACTTTTTTTCACCTTTGCTCATTTACTCTGCATATAAGATTGAAACATGCTGACAAAATAAAACATAAATGAATTCAATTTTCTGCTTGCCAAGTCATAACTTTTAAATGTACAAAATAGGTCACATTTAAACATTTTATTTGGTCTGTAGCTTATTAAAGCACGGTTTATGAAGTAATAAATATATAAATACGTACTGCTTTTTTCACTTTTGCTCATTTACTCTGCATATAAGATTGAGACATGCTGATAAAACATAAGTGAATTAAGTATTTTGGTAGCTAATTCTTAACTTCTATCATTTGGAATAAGTAAAGGTGCATAATAGGCCACATTTAAACATT
This sequence comes from Nerophis ophidion, assembly GCF_033978795.1. Taxonomy (NCBI): domain Eukaryota; kingdom Metazoa; phylum Chordata; class Actinopteri; order Syngnathiformes; family Syngnathidae; genus Nerophis; species Nerophis ophidion. The sequence continues at coordinate 47,911,170 of NC_084625.1, read as the reverse complement.
TTAATTGGTCTGTAGCTTATTAGAGCACTGTTTATGAAGTAAAAAAAATATGAAAATACACACGACTTTTTTCACCTTTGCTCATTTACTCTGCATATAAGATTTAGACATGCTCATAAAATTAAACATAAGTCAATTAACTTTTCAGGTTGCTAGTTCATAACTTATAAAGGTGCAAAATAGGCCAAATGTAAACATTTTATTTGGTCTGGAGCTTATTAAAGCACTGTTTATGAAGTAAAAAAAATATGAAAATAAACTACTTCTTTTACCTTTGCTCATATTACTCTGCAAATAAGATTGAGACATGCTGACGAAATAATATAAAAGTGAATTAAGTTTTCTGCTTGCTAAGTCATAACTTTTAAATGTACAAAATAGGTCACATGTAAACATTTTATTTGGTCTGTAGCTTATTAAAGCACTGTTTATAAGGTAAAAAAATATGAAAATACACACTGCTTTTTTCACTTTTGCTCATTTACTCTGCATATAAGATTTAGATATGCTCATAAAATTAAACATAAATGAGTTAACTTTTCAGGTTGTTAATTCATAACTTATAAAGGTGCAAAATAGGCCAAATCTAAACATTTTATTTGGTCTGTAGCTTATTAAAGCACTGTTTATGAAGTAAAAAAAATATGAAAATAAAACTACTTTTTTTTTTTTTTACCTTTGCTCATTTACTCTGCATATAAGATTCAGACATGCTGATAAAATAAAACAAGTGAATTACGTTTTCTGGTTGCTAATTCATAACTTGTAAAGTGGCAAAATAGGCCAAATGTAAACATTTTATTTGATCTGTAGCTTATTTAATTAAGCACTGTTTATGAAGTTAAAAAAAATGTGAAAATTAATACTTCTTTTTTCACCTTTTCTCAATTACTCTGCATATAAGATTGAGACATGCTGATAAAATAAAACAAGTAAATTAAGTTTTCTGCTTGCTAATTCATAAGTTGTATCATTTGGAATAAGTAAAGGTGCAAAATAGGCCACATTTAAACATTTTAATTGGTCTGTAGCTTATTAAAGCACTGTTTATGAAGTAAAAAAAAAAAAGAAAATACACACTACTTTTTTCACCTTTGCTCATTTACTCTGCATATAAGATTGAGACATGCTGACAAAATAAAATATAAGTGAATTAAGTTTTCTGCTTGCTAAGTCATAACTTTTAAATATACAAAATAGGTCACAGGTAAACATTTTATACGGTCTGTAGCTTATTAAATCACTGTTTATGAAGTAAAAAAATATGAAAATACACACTGCTTTTTTCACTTTTGCTCATTTACTCTGCATATAAGATTGAGACATGCTGATAAAACATAAGTGAATTAAGTCTTTTGGTTGCTAATTCTTAACTTCTATCATTTGGAATAAGTAAAGGTGCAAAATAGGCCACATTTAAACATTTTAATTGGTCTGTAGCTTATTAAAGCACTGTTTATGAAGTAAAAAAATACGAAAATACACACTACTTTTTTCACCTTTGCTCATTTACTCTGCATATAAGATTGAGACATGCTGACAAAATATAACATAAGTGAATTAAGTTTTCTGCTTGCTAATTCATAACTTTTAAATGTACAAAATTGGTCACATGTAAACATTTTATTTGGTCTGTAGCTTATTAAAGCACTGTTTATGAAGTAAAAAAATATGAAAATACACACTACTTTTTTCACTTTTGCTCATTTACTCTGCATATAAGATTGAGACATGCTGATAAAACATAAGTGAATTAAGTTTTTTGGTTGCTAATTCTTAACTTCTATCATCTGGAATAAGTAAAGGTGCAAAATAGGCCACATTTAAACATTTTAATTGGTTTGTAGCTTATTAAAGCACTGTTTATGAAGTAAAAAAAATAGGAAAATACACACTACTTGTTTTACCTTTGCTCATTTACTCTGCATATAAGATTTAGACATGCTGACAAAATAAAACATAAGTGAATTAAGTTTTCTGCCTGCTAATTCACAACTTGTATCATTTCAAATAAGTAAAGGTGCAAAATAGGCCCCATTGTAAACATTTTATTTGGTTTGTAGCCTATTAAAGCACTTTTTATGAAGTAAAAAAAAATGAAAATACATATTTAGTACATTTGTTTAGGAAGTGCAATGTGTTGAGTTGTCTTATTTTTTTTGGTATTACTGCGCTTCTCTCTCAGAATACACCAGCACAGCTTCGCTCACATGACTGACGGCCACACTGCAAGCAGGAAAGAATTAGTAAGCAAATTAAAGAACAGGAGGAAAATAGAAAAAAAACAACAAATACAGTACAGGCCAAAAGTTTGGACACACTTCATTTCAATGCCCTTTTCTTTATTTTCATGACTATTTACATTGTAGATTGTCACTGAAGGCATCAAAACTATGACACCCTTTCTGGTGACTACCTCTTGAAGCTCATGAAGAGAATGCCAAGAGTGTGCAAAGCAGTAATCTTAGCAAAGGGTGGCTATTTTGAAGAAACTAGAATATTTTTAATTTGTTTCTAGTTATTTCGCCTTTTTTGTTAAGTACATAACTCCACATGTTCATTCATAGTTTTGATGCCTTCAGTGACAATCTACAATGTAAATAGTCATAAAAATAAAGAGAACGCATTGAAATGTGAAGGCGTGTCCAAACTTTTGGCCTGTAGTGTATATTAACTACATCAGGGGTCACCAACCTTTTTGAAAGCAAGAGCTACTTCTTGGGTACTGATTAATGCAAAGGGCTACCAGTTTGATACACACTTAAATAAATTGCCAGAAATAGCCAATTTGCTCAATTTACCTTTAACTCTGTTATTATTAATAATTAATGATATTTATCTTTGTGGAAACACTTATCATCTTAATGATTTCTCACAATAAATATATATTTTTGATGACATGTTTTAAATAGGTTAAAATCCAATCTGCACTTTGTTAGAATATATAACAAATTGGACCAAGCTATATTTCTAACAAAGACAAATCATTATTTCTTCTAGATTTTCCAGAACAAATTTTTTTAAAGAAATTCAAAAGACTTTGAAATAAGATTTAAATTTGATTCTACAGATGTTCTAGATTTGCCAGAATAATTCTTTTGAATTTTATTCCCAATAATTTTGAAGAAATTTTTCACAAATATTCTTCTTCAAAAAAACAGAAGCTAAAATTAAGAATTAAATAAAAATTGATTATATTATTCTTTACAATAAAACAAATACATTTACTTGAACATTGATTTGAATTGTCAGGAAAAAAGAGGAAGGAACTTAAAAGGTAAAAAGGTATATGTGTTTAAAAATCCTAAAATCATTTTAAAGGTTGTATTTTTTTCTCTAAAATTGTCTTTCTGAAAGTTATAGGAAGCAAAGTAAAAAAATAAATGAATTTATTTTAACAAGTGAAGACCAAGTCTTTAAAATGTTTTCTTGGATTTTCAAATTCTATTTGAGTTTTGTCTCTCTTAGAATTAAAAATGTCGAGCAAAGCGAGACCAGCTTGCTAGTAAATAAATAAAATGTAAAAAATAGAGGCAGCTCACTGGTAAGTGCTGCTATTTGAGCTATTTTTAGAACAGGCCAGCGGGCGACTCATCTGGTCCTTACGGGCTACCTGGTGCCCACGGGCACCGCGTTGGTGACCCCTGAAGTACATAATAAAAAACACATTGTCCACTCACCAAATAATAGATGCCGTGTTCATGTCCATGTAGAAAATAAGAGGTGCAACGAACATGGCAGTAATCTGTGACATGTTGGCAAAAATCAGCACACAATTACCTGAACGCTGCGTACAATTATTTGTGCAAATGAAATATTTACCTTGGACAAAAAAATCCACAGTGCAAAGTGCTGGAGCGACAATCCACTTTTGAGTTTGAATGTCGCTAAAAGCAGCATAAAGCCCAGCAAGGCACTACGGAGTGACAAAAGCAAGTCATTATAAAAAAAACACCATTAACTCTCCTAATAATCTATGTCACTTTACTAACTTCTTGTGTCTATTACATCGCAGGTGTAAATAGTGCTTAGTGCTTCACCTGGCACAGCAGCCACAGCTGAACGCGTAGGACTGAAGAGAGGGGAACTCCAAGGCACTTGTGAGGTCACCTAATGGAGGAACAGCGCGGTCAGTGTAAAAGTAAACAACTTCACATTGCCAATGTAACTACACCTGACAAAAGTAAGGATGTCCTAACATTTTAGCAAACAGTCGTTTTTTTGAAATATTATTTTCAATTATTTTGCTAATCTATGCAAAAATAGACAATAATGTCATCTATATCATCGATATGTCATCAATATTCTAACACCATAAATAGATTGCAGTCCTGTGTGGAAACACTGTTATATCTATTCTAAAGTTAGGGTTGTGCGATAGAGACGATATGAATGATATACATTTGTCCGACGATAAGAGTTTCCCTGCCCCAAGTGGAGGAGTTCAAGTACCTAGGAGTCTTGTTCACGAGTGAGGGAAGAGTGGATCGTGAGATCGACAGGCGGATCGGTGCGGCGTGTTCAGTAATGCGGATGTTGTACCAATCCGTTGTGGTGAAGAAGGAGCTGAGCCGGAAGGCAAAGCTCTCAATTTACCGGTCGATCTGTGTTCCCATCCTCACCTATGGTCATGAGCTTTGGGTCATGACCGAAAGGATAAGATCACGGGTACAAGCGGCCGAAATGAGTTTTCTCCGCCAGGTGGCGGGGCTCTCCCTTAGAGATAGGGTGAGAAGCTCTGCCATCCGGGAGGAACTCAACGTAAAGCCGCTGCTCGTTCACATTGAGAGGAGCCAGATGAGGTGGTTCGGGCGTCAGGATGCCACCCGAACGACTCCCTAGGGAGGTGTTTAGGGCACGTCCAACCGGTAGGAGGCCACGGGGAAGACCCAGGACACGTTGGGAAGACTATGTCTCCCGGCTGGCCTGGGAACGCCTCGGGATCCCCCGCGAAGAGCTGGACGAAGTGGCTGGGGAAAGGGAAGTCTGGGTTTCCCTGCTTAGGCTGTTGCCCCCGCGACCCGACCTCGGATAAGCGGAAGAAGATGGATGGATCTACTAGGGGTGTAACGGTACGTGTATTCGTATTGAATCGTTTCGGTACGGGGGATTCGGTCCGGTTCGGAGGTGTTTCGAACGAGTTTCCACACTGACATGTTAAGTAGCGTACCGCACGTTGTGTAAACAATAGACAACGAGGCACAAAACACGGCATGCTAGCAGCGACCGGACTACGATAGACTCAACATACTTCCTCTTTTTACTGGATATGTCCTCGTTTGCAGGGCTGTCCGGGTGGAGTTTCTTAAATGCCTCAAATGGGGCGGTATAGCTCGGTTGGTAGAGCGGCCGTGTCAGCAACTTGAGCGTTGCAGGTTCGATTCCCGCTTCCGCCATCCTAATCACTGCCGTTGTATCTTTGGGCAAAACACTTTACCCACCTGCTCCCAGTGCCACCCACACTGGTTTAAAAATGTAACTTAGATATTGGGTTGTAAAGCGCTTTGAGTCACTAGAGAAAAGCGCTAAATAAATATAATTCACTTCACTTCAAATGTCCGGCATTTTAGGTTAGGGTTGCGTGTATTTTCAATGTACGTTCAGGGTTGAGAAAGGGTTAAAAACAAAACAAATTGTGCACGCAGCAGCATTCGTGAGGGAGGGGCATAGACAGAGCGTGAGAGTTATAATAAACGCGCATTTGTCGCCAGGCTCTGCTTTTTATACATATATTTGTCAGATTTTATTTTTTATTATCTATAGCAGGGGTGCCCAACGCTAATGTTTAAAAGGCCCACGGCACATTCTAAAAATAAATGATAAATGGGTTGTACTTGTCTAGCGCTTTTCTACCTTCAAGGTACTCAAAGCGCTTTGACACTACTTCCACATTTACCCATTCACACACACATTCATACACTGATGGAGGGAGCTGCCATGCAAGGCGCTAATCAGCACCCATCAGGCGCAAGGGTGAAGTGTCTTGCTCAGGACACAACGGACGTGACGAGGTTGGTACTAGGTGGGAATTGAACCAGGAACCCTCGGGTTGCGCACGGCCACTCTTCCACTGCGCCACGCCGTCCCACATACTATTAAATACACATACACGCCATACCAAATACTATTAAAACAAACAAAAACATAAAAGTGAAATAAAGAAGCTTAAAGGCTAAATGTAATTTAGAAAAAGTTGCAACGTTGAATAATAAAACAAAGCTGTTTTTTTTTCTTTCAAACTGTCATTGCTTAAAGCATAATATTCAATCAAAATCAATGTTATTATGAATTATTGACCTATCCAAGGTTCCCATTACTTCACATCAAATATTCCACTAATAAAAATATTTTTTGTGGAAGATTTTGCAAATTTGGTAAATAACCCAAAAATACATATTTTGTTGTTTTCTTACTGTACCAAAAATGAAACTAACCGTTACCTCTAAACTGAGGTACGTACCGAACCGAAATGTTTGTGTACCGTTACACCCCTATAATCTACTAGAGATGTCCGATAATATCGGCCGATAAATGCTTTAAAATGTAATATCGGAAATTATCTGTATCAGTTTCAAAAAGTAAAATTCATGACTTTTTAAAACGCCGCAGTGTACACGGACGTAGGGAGAAGTATAGAGCGCCAACAAACCTTAAAGGCACTGCCATTGCATGCCAGCCCAATCACATAATATCTACGGCTTTTCACACACACAAGTGAATGCCACGCATACTTGGTCAACAGTCATACAGGAGAAAAGCGCTATATAAATATAATTCACTTCACTTCACTATATAATGCATGTTGATGACACAGTCTAGCTGTGCCCTGCAAATTTGCCATCAACAAGCGAGCAAACACGTCTTTACCGCAAGGCGGCGAATGTCCCTTCAGAGTGCGGTAAAGCCGCTTTTAAATCCACAATCCTCGCCTCCATAGCAGAAAATAATTTAATTTTCTTACAAGTGTCAATCCCCAGAATATGAGGAATAGCTAAAAATGCACATCATAATGGCGGCTACAGTTTTGATGTTAAAGGTCTAAAAAAAATTACAAACTCTGTTTTCATATGTGTTGGGAAATTGTGTTGGATGTAAATATAAACGGAATACATCCATCCATCCATCTTCTTCCGCTTATCCGAGGTCGGGTCGCGGGGGCAACAGCCTAAGCAGGGAAACCCAGACTTCCCTTTCCCCAGCCACTTCGTCTAGCTCTTCCCGGGGGATCCCAAGGCGTTCCCAGGCCAGCCGGGAGACATAGTCTTCCCAACGTGTCCTGGGTCTTCCCCGTGGCCTCCTACCGGTTGGACGTGCCCTAAACACCTCCCTAGGGAGGCGTTCGGGTGGCATCCTGACCAGATGCCCGAACCACCTCATCTGGCTCCTCTCGATGTGGAGGAGCAGCGGCTTTACTTTGAGCTCCTCCCGGATGACAGAGCTTCTCACCCTATCTCTAAGGGAGAGCCCCGCCACACGGCGGAGGAAACTCATTTCGGCCGCTTGTACCCGTGATCTTATCCTTTCGGTCATGACCATAGGTGAGGATGGGAACGTAGATCGACCGGTAAATTGAGGATTTGCAAATCCTTTTCAACCCATATTCAATTCAATGCACTATAGACAAGATATTTGATGTTCAAACTCATAAACTTTTTTTTTTTTTTGCAAATAATAAATAACTTAGTAATTCATGGCTGCAACACATGCCAAAGTAGTTGGGAAAGGGCATGTTCACCACTGTGTTACATCACCTTTTCTTTTAACAACACTCAATAAATGTTTGGGAACTGAGGAAACTAATTGTTGAAGTTTTGAAAGTGGAATTCTTTCCCATTCTTGTTTTAAGTAGAGCTTCAGTCGTTCAACAGTCTCCGCTGTCGTATTTTACGCTTCATAATGGGCCACACATTTTTGATGGGAGACAGGTCTGGACTGCAGGCGGGCCAGGAAAGTACCCGCACTCTTTTTTTATGAAGCCATGCTGTTGTAACACGTGCTGAATGTGGCTTGGCATTGTCTTGCTGAAATAAGCAGGGGTGTCCATGAAAAAGACGGCGCTTAGATGGCAGCATATGACAAAGGGGTGTACCTCGCCCCACCCTTGTGAAAGACTGAGTATTTTTTTGGAAGCTGTTTTTATACCCAATCACGGCACACAGCTGTTCCCAATTAGCCTGCACAGCTGTGGGATGTTCCAAATAAGTGTTTGATGAGCATTCCTCAACTTGCCCTTATGTGGGTTCTTCCAAGGATGTCATAGTTGTAATGGTTTGTACTGTCCTCTGAGACATTTGTGATTTAGGGCTATATAAATAAACATTGATTGATTGATTGATTGAACTTTATCAGTATTTATTGCCACCTTTCCCAACTTCTTTGTCATGTGTTGCTGGCATCAAATTCTAAAGTTAATGATTTGCAAAAAAAAAACAATGTTTATCAGTTTGAACATCAAATATGTTGTCTTTTTTTAGCATATTCAACTGAATATGGGTTGAAAATTATTTGCAAATCATTGTATTCGTGTTTACGTGTCTTTAGAAGTATTTTTACGTGTTTTATGAGTTTTTTACGTGTTTTAGGAGTCTTATTATGTGTTTTAGGAGTCTTGTTATGTGTTTTAGGAGTAATTTACGTTTTAGATGTCACTGTGCATCTCTTCGGAGTCATTTTATGTGTTTTGGAGTCGTTTTTAATGTTTTAGAAGTTGATTGTTGTGTTTTTAAATGTTTTACTAGTCATTTTAATGTGTTAAGTCATTTTATGCATTGCTGTTTCGCACAAGAGGTAGAACATCTCACTCTGTGTTTTCTGGAATCCGTTTATATTTACATCTAACACAATTTCCCAACTCATATGGAAACAGGGTTTGTATGTGGAACTTCCGGCGGACCGGATTGAAAATCTTAATGGGCCATATTTGGCCCAGGTCTGCCGTAGGGGGATTTTCTAACTGCTAAATGCAAGATTTTTGATTACATCATACAAATATCGACAGTAACGATGCCAATCAAATGGTCAGTGTATGGTCAATACTGCAGTGTTTACGTCAATATCGTTTTTAATCATCAAATATTTTGTTGTTGTTTACAAACTCAGGAAATAAGTCCCTGGACAAAAAACAAATAATTAAAAAAAATGATTGATATTGTTACACGGCCATACTATCTTTTTATCCATTTACTATTATGGTTAAATCAGTCAATGATCTTTAGCATTTAAAGTAACACCATTGGAATGACATACTGCGCCTGTAACTACATGGTATTGGACTGATTTTTACTTTTTAACAGAAGTGTAGACAGAACCATGTACAACGGAGAGTAACCAGAAATATTAACAGTAAATCAGCAAGTAGATTGATATTATTTTTGAGCAAATAAAACAGTATAATATGTTACCGCATATGCCAGCAGCCAAATTAGGACACCTTGTAACCTGTTTATACTTGTAACATATTATCCTTAGAACCTGTTTAACCGTTATTTCAGAAGGCTGGAATTTTCACCGCATTGTACTATTTAGGCTATAATGACGTCCCATTCCTATCTATAGTAGATCCAAGTTTTATTCCTACTGTGTGGTCCCTTTAGGATTATTCTCACCTGTCGGGTGAGCAGCCATTGTCAGCAGCAGCACGCTGTTAAAACATGCTTGTTTTAGTCTCTAGTTGTTATTAAACCTATTATTAAAAAGGTTTTTTTCTTACCTGAACAAGTAGTTAACACATTGCTGCTCAATGTCGCTGCAACAGAAAAAGATCATTTCAGGTGATATTTTACTCGGATTAGACCAGGGGTGTCCAAACTTTTTGACTTGGGGGCCGCATTGGGCTAAAAAAAGTTAAAAGTTTTGTATTCAATCAGAATTATCCAGCAGCGAAAATTCTGTGATTTGCATTTTCTAGGGGTGTAACGGTATGTGTATTTGTATTGAACCGTTCGGTTCGGTTCATAGGTGTACCGAACGAGTTTCCAAGCTAAAGTCTTAACAAGCTGCTCTGCTTTCTGCCTCTGTCTCAGCATCCAGCATTGTCCCACCCACACAACCATCTGATTGGTTACATATATAGCGGTAACAGCCAATCAGCAGTGCGTATTCAGAGCGCATGTAGTCAATGCTTCAGCGTCGAGCACATACGTGTTTAGCAGGTGAGCGTAAGGCAGCGTACTCTCCCCAAATGATAATAAACACCTCCCAGTCAACTACTAGTAACATCACTATGAGCCCGTTGACGTTCTAGAAACTTAAACTGCAGCTCAGCTCAGCTCGTTCGCAGTCCTGGCTTGAGGTGAAGGCTAATTAGCTTTTTGTGTGTGTGTCTTACAGACAGCAAAGACCTGTCTGTCTATTTCACTTTACCTTTTTCTGTGTGGAAGCAGCAAAAAAGGACACTATGTTAAATGAAGAGTCTAATAGTTGATATAACAATGTAAGTGCATCATAAAGCCTAAATGAACTCAATGATGTTCAGGGATGAATAGTCTCTCCTATTGTTATTGTACTATTTTTTCAGCTATAGTTACATTAATCATTAGTAATGTAGCAGCCTAGTTTTGAATGGCAGGGTCCCTGCTATCACGTTGATACAAATATAACATTTACATATTAAAAGTAAACTACAGGCTTCTCAAATGCTGTAATAAGTTAAGCATGATGAGTTGACTTGAAACCGTTTAACGTTGCACTTTTTATATGTAGAAGAAAAGTTTTGTCATTTTATGTAATCTGAGCAACATTTTGAGGCAGTTTAATGATTAACGTGGGCCGAATTATTATAGTGTTTTCAATGTTAAAAGGATAAAGCCATTGTTTACAAATTTGGTAAATAAATAACCAAACAATGTATATTTTGTTGTTTTCTTACTGTACCGAAAATGAACCGAACCGTGACCTCTAAACCGAGGTACGTACCGAACCGAAATTTTTGCGTACTGTTACACCCCTTGCATTTTCCCATCATGCTTTGTATGTAATTTAGATTTATTTTTTTACCTCTCCTCTTAGTATATTCTTAAAACCCACTATGCTGGTGATTGATACCAGATATTGTGGAAGTCCATTCCAGTAAGTGATTGCCTGATACATAACAGTCTTTTTCAAAACATCAGTTTTGGGTTTAAGACGGGCGAGAGCATTTGGAGCAGTTAGAAGCGGAGAGGGAGTCGAAGAGACAGAAATTGACTATAAAATCCAAGGCAGAATCCACTAAAGCGGAAACAAAAAGGAAAATGCTGCCCTTGTCACCCCACCAGGGTACTGCCCTGGACCTGGCTTGGGACCTGTGGCCCCCAAAACCCCGGCTTAGTTTCAGTCATTTTCATTAAGTTCAAATCACATGCCTGTTATTAAAACCCATGACATCTCGCAGGCAACTTTCCTTCTTAAGGTGCGCGCCTGCACTGCCCACAGCAAATTAATGCCGAGCAGAAAATCAAAAATCCCATCTGAACTTCAAACAAAATAAACACATTACAAGTTATTCTGTATGATTTTGCAATGCAACTCTATGAGTTACAAGTGACAACAAGAGAGGCCCCGATGAATAAAACAATCTTTGTCAACACAGTTCAATTATCGTCTGTCGAGACACTTTACGGACGAGAATTTCATCAATCACTTTATTGAGCAAAACTGTTTGTAACCACACCAAAAACATATGAGTAAAAAAAAACGTTTGTCTATAAAAACTAGGGATGCAACGGAATGAAAATTTGTGGCCGAAGCCGAAGCCGAATAATATTTAAACGCTTGGCCGAAGGCCGAATACCAAATACCGAATAATGAATGCAGTTTTTCACAATTTTTAAAATATTGCATAAATAGCCTAGAATAAATATTTACACGTTTTTCAAATAAAGTAATTTTTTATTGAATATTGACATTTTTTAAATATTCCAGTAGCCTTTGCTTTTCCAAAAAATCACAAAGTTTTTCATTTATATTAGGCCTTCAAACAAAACATGCATTCGCAAAAAAAATAAAGTGCATTAATGTGGATAAACCCACAACAAATGAATTATTGTCCTTTTGGCAAAAGTCTGCTTAGCCACAGTAGAAATTCTAATAATGTAAACAGCAGGCTCAAGTAAATCTCAATTAAGTGTGTGCTTGTAACCTCTTACACTCATACAGGTAGCCTACACAACAGGCTAATAATGTAAACAGAGGCCCCACCAAATCTCAATAAGTGTGTGCATGTAACCTCATACACTTATACAGGTAGCCTACACAACAGGCTAATAATGTAAACAGAGGCCCCACCAAATCTCAATAAGTGTGTGCATGTAACCTCATACACTTATACAGGTAGCCTACACAACAGGCTAATAATGTAAACAGAAGGCTTAAGTAAATCTCAATTAAGTGTGTGCTTGTAACCTCATACACTTATACAGGTAGCCTACACAACAGGCTAATAATGTAAACAGAGGCCCCACCAAATCTCAATAAGTGTGTGCATGTAACCTCATACACTTATACAGGTAGCCTACACAACAGGCTAATAATGTAAACAGAGGCCCCACCAAATCTCAATAAGTGTGTGCATGTAACCTCATACACTTATACAGGTAGCCTACACAACAGGCTAATAATGTAAACAGAAGGCTTAAGTAAATCTCAATTAAGTGTGTGCTTGTAACCTCATACACTTATACAGGTAGCCTACACAACAGGCTAATAATGTAAACAGAAGGCTTAAGTAAATCTCAATTAAGTGTGTGCTTGTAACCTCATACACTTATACAGGTAGCCTACACAACAGGCTAATAATGTAAACAGAGGCCCCAGTAAATCTCAATTAAGTGTGTGCTTGTAACCTCATACACTTATACACTTTTTTTTTTTTTTTTTTTTTTTTAAATTTATTTTGTATTTATTTATTTTTTTTAATTTATACTAGCATATTGTATATGCACCTTAGGAGGAGCTGCTCCAATTTCGTTGTTCTTTGAACCTGTTCATTGCAATAATGACAATAAAACTCTATTCTATTCTATTCTATTATACAGGTAGCCTACACAACAGGCTAATAATGTAAACAGAGGCCCCACTAAATCTCAATAAGTGTGTGCTTGTAACCTCATACACTTATACAGGTACACAACGTATCCCAACGTCACCGCGTCACTGCACGTTGGTTGATTGCATCACCGTGTCGAAAAATTCCGTCACATGTCACTATTCGGCCTTGTTTTTAACTCATTCCACCGAAGGCCGAATGTGGCTTTTTTTGCCATATTCAGCCGAATATATTCGGTTACCGATTAATCGGTGCGTCCCTAATAAAAACTGGTAATTTTTTGCCATACAAACCAGGCTTAAACCAACTTTGTCATGCGTCGTTTCAACAGAAGCCGCT
>NC_084625.1:47877807-47892807 GCF_033978795.1 Nerophis ophidion | reverse complement strand
TAACACTGAACACAACTAAACACATGCATTTTTAAGTAAGACCGACATTTCTAGAGTATAAAAGGTCTCTTATTCTTTGTAATATTATTGTTATTCTGATGCTAACTGTGGAGGCGGCGTGGCCTGCGGGCCTGCAGCGACAGGTGCGTAAATGGCCCACCTGGGCCTTGTTATCTAATCACCTGTCGCTCTGTTATAAGCAGCAGCCAGGAGGAGAGACGGGGTTGGGGCTGGAAATAATATTGCTGGAAAGCAACTGAGAGACTTATTGAAAAATAAAACAATATTGTAATCCTGAAACAGGCTCTCATGTCGGTGCTTGGGGGTCTGAAGAACCCCCAGGAGGGCAAGCCCCACACTAACCAATAATAAATAAATAACTTCTTACCATTAATGCAACTTCTTGAACAGGTGCGGTAGGAAACGGATGGCTGGATTAAAAATGCATGAGAATGTTTTATATTTTGAGCATTATTTTTAACACTGTGATTACAAGTGGAAGTATTCATTACTTATCGTTTTAAGCAATGTCAGCTCAGATTTATCAGAGAGCCAGATGCAGTCATCAAAAGAGCCACATCTGGCTCTAGAGCCATAGGTTCCCTACCCCTGCTGTAAATGTTAAGCTTATAAGAAGTACTGCACACCTATAGGGGGCGCTCTGGAGCAAATCCCTTTTTAATGTGTCTTTCAGGTGCAATTTAAGTTAGCAAAACAGAAGCCCTTACCTCTCTATGACCGACAGCCTTCAAGATAACGTAACTCACGACATGAGAGGAGTTCTGCAGAGTGAAGAAGAAAGGAATCTCCTGTACAAGAGAAAACGTCACGGTGTAATTAATTCAATCACTACATTCGGGAGTGCTGCTGAAAAGCCCGGACATGACTCACTAGGCGTGATAGTGCTCTGGAACCTGCGTAAATGTTCCCCACAAACAAGAGGGAGCCTGGGAACCAGGAAAGGGCGTCCGATCTGAAACATACGATTCAAATGTGTGCATAATTTTATATATATATGAGGCAAGGCAAGGCAACTTTATTTAAATAGCACGTTTACAACTATTTTTTAAATTGGACCAAAGTGCTTTACAGGTTAAAAAGCATAGAGCAAAAAAAAAACAAACAATGAATGAGCTAAACAAGATGGTGCAAAAGCAATACGTTAAAGGGGTTCCAACAAAAACATAAAAATAATTAAATTAAAAAAGCGCGACAAACTGAAATATTCAGCCGTGGTCAAAAGTTTACAAACACGTATAAAGAACATCATGTCATGGCTGTTTTGACTTTCCAATCATTTCTACAACTCTTATTTTTTTGTGATAGAGTGATTGGAGCACATACTTGTTGGTCACAAAAAGCATTCATTAAGTTTGATTCTTTAATGAATTTATCATGGGTCTACTGGCCGAACAACTCAATTTTTGTTTCATCTGACCACAGAACTTTCCTCCAGAAGGTCTCATCTTTGTCCGTGTGATGTCAGATGAAACAACAATTGAGCTGTTTGGCCACAATACCCAGTTTGGAGGAGAAAAGGCGAGGCCTTTAATCCCAGGAACACCATACCTACCATCAAGCATGGTGGTGGTAGTATTATGCTCTGAGCCTGTTTTGCTGCCAATGGAACTGCTGCTTTAAATGGGACAATGAAAAAGGAGAATTACCTTTAAATTCTTCTTGGGCGCAGTTGGGTGTTCCAACAGGACAATGAACCCAAACACACATCAAAAAGTGGTATAGGAATGGCTAAATCAGGCTAGAAAGAAGGTTTTAGAATGGCCTTCCCAAAGTCCTGACTTAAATGTGTGAACAATGCTAAAAAAATATAAAAATGTAACTGAACTGCACCAATTTTGTCAAGAGTGGTCAAAAATTCAACCAGAAGCTTGTGGATGGCTACCAAAACCTACTCATTTGCCTCGTGGTTAGAGTTTCCGCCCTGAGATCGGTAGGTTGTGAGTTCAAACCTAACAAACAACACACAAATGGGACCCATTACCTCCCCTGCTTGGCACTCAGCATCAAGGAGCTGGAATTGGGGGTTAAATCACCAAAAATGATTCCCGGCCGCGGCCAACGCAGCTGCTCACTGCTCCCCTCACCTCCCAGGGGGTGATCAAGGGTGATGGGTCAAATGCAGAGAATAATCTTGCCACACCTAGTGTGTGTGAGACAATCATTGGTACTTTACTTTAACAGATGAAACAAAAATGGAGCTTTTTGGCCACAATACCCAACAATATGTTTGGAGGAGAAAAGGCGAGGCCTTTAATCCCAGGAACACTATACCTACCGTCAAGCATGGTGGTGGTAGTATTATGCGCAGAGCCTGTTTTGCTGCCAATGGAACTGGTTCTTCACAGAGAGTAAATGGGACAATAGAAAAAGGAGGATTACCTCCAAATTCTTCAAGACAACCTAAAATCTTTAGCCTGGAGTCTGGGTCTTGGGCGCAGTTGGGTGTTCCAACTGGACAATGACCCCAAACACACGTCAAAAAGTGGTATAGGAATGGTTAAATCAGGCTAGAAAGAAGGTTGTGGAATGGCCTTCCCAAAGTCCTGACTTAAATGTGTGGACCATGCTGAAAATATATAAAAATGTAACTGAACTGCACCAATCAGTGGCCTTGTGGTTAGAGTTTCCGCCCTGAGATCGGTAGGTTGCGAGTTCAAACCCTGGCGAGTCATACCAAAGACCATAAAAATGGTCACTGCCCGGCACTCAGCATCAAGAGGTTGGAATTGGGGGTTAAATCACCAAAAATGATTCCCGGGCGCGGCCACCGCTGCTGCTCACTGCTCCCCTCACCTCCCAGGGGGTGAACATGGGGATGGGTCAAATCCAGAGGACCAATTTCACCACACCTAGGGTGTGTGAGACAATCATTGGTACTTTACTTTTAAAAGCCCACCAAATATTAACATTGCTGTATGTATACTTTTGACCCAGCAGATTTTCAGTAGACCATAAAAAATCCATAAAAGAACCAAACTTCATGAATGTTTTTTTTGTGACCAACAAGTATGTGCTCCAATCACTCAATCACAAAAAATAACAGTTGTAGAAATGATTGGAAACTCAAGACAGCCATGACGTTATGTTCATTATAAGTGTATGTAAACTTTGGACCAGGTCTGTATGTGAGTGATGATAGTACCTGGAGATGGGGCTCATTTCCACCAGGCCCAGCTTGCCAGACAGCAGAAGCAGGACGGCGCCGATAAATGTCTGCCATCTTAGACAACATAATGTTGCGTGATTGCACAAACATTTCTAAATACAGTATTAACACTTTTTGGGAGACATCGCTTTAGTCTACTCACCCTTGGAATAACGTCGGGTAGGTGAATTTCATAACAGACAGAACGAACTAGGAAAAAAGATATACATGAATCGATTATACAGGACAGTAAACTGCAATATTGATCTGATATATGAGTTGGAGTTGATGTCAAAAAGTGTCATTTTAAAGACCTACTGAAAGCCACTACTACCGACCACGCAGTCTGATAGTTTATATATCAATGATGAAATATTAACATTGCAACACATGCCAATACGGCCGCTTTAGTTTACTAAATTACAGTTTTAAATTTCCCGCGGAGTTTCTTGTTGAAAACGTCGCCGAATGTTCTTCCAGCCCGATCCAAGCTATAAGTAGTCTGCTTTAATCGCATAATTCCACAGTATTCTGGACATCTGTGTTGCTGAATCTTTTGCAAATTTGTTCAATTAATAATGGAGACGTCAAAGAAGAAAGCTGTAGGTGGGAAGCGGTGTATTGCGGCTGCCTTTAGCAACACAAACACAGCCGGTGTTTTCTTGGTTACGTTCCCGAAGCTGAAGCTTTACTATGGAACAGAGCGGTCAAGCGAACATGGTTCCGTACCACATGTCAACCGGCAGGTTTCGGTGAGAAAATTGTGCTAATAAATCGGCTCTTACCGTAGACATTGCGTCTTCTTGCAGATGCGGACTATTACCTCCTCCCACTGGGGACACTGGCGGTCACCAGCACCGATCCAAGCTATAAGTAGTCTGCTTTAATCGCATAATTCCACAGTACTCTGGACATCTGGGTTGCTGAATATTTTGCAATTTGTTCAATGAATAATGGAGACGTCAAAGAAGAAAGCTGTAGGTGGGAAGCGGTGTATTGCGGCTGCCTTTAGCAACACAAAAACTGCCGGTGTTTCCTTGGTTACATTCCCGAAGCTGAAGCTTTACTATGGAACAGAGCGGTCAAGCGAACATGGTTCCCGACCACATATCAACCGGCAGGATTCGGTGAGAAAATTGTGCTAATAAATCAGCTCTTACCGTAGACATGAGCGGAGCTCGCGTCGTCCTGCAGATGCGGACTATTACCTCCTCCCACCGGGGACACTGGCGGTCACCAGCACCGATCCAAGCTATAAGTAGTCTGCTTTAATCGCATAATTCCACAGTATTCTGGACGTCTGTGTTGCTGTTTCTTTTGCAAATTTGTTCAATTAATAATGGAGACGTCAAAGAAGAAAGCTGTAGGTGGGAAGCGACGTATTGCGTCTGCCTTTAGCAACACAAACACTGCCGGTGTTTCCTTGGTTACATTCCCCAAGCTGAAGCTTTACTATGGAACAGAGCGGTCAAGCGAACATGGTTCCCGACCACATGTCAACCGGCAGGTTTCGGTGAGAAAATTGTGCTAATAAATCGGCTCTTACCGTAGACATGAGCGGAGCTTGCGTCTTCCTGCAGATGCGGACTATTACCTCCTCCCACCGGGGACACTGGCGGTCACCAGCACCGATCCAAGCTATAAGTAGTCTGCTTTAATCGCATAATTCCACAATATTCTGGACATCTGTGTTGCTGAATCTTTTGCAAATGTGTTCAATTAATAATGGAGACGTCAAAGAAGAAAGATGTAGGTGGGAAGTGGTGTATTGCAGCTGCCTTTAGCAACACAAACACTGTCGGTGTTTCCTTGGTTACATTCCCGAAGCTGAAGCTTTACTATGGAATAGAGCGGTCAAGCGAACATGGTTCCCGACCACATGTCAACCGGCAGGTTTCGGTGAGAAAATTGCGCTAATAAATCGACTCTTACCGTAGACATGAGCGGAGCTCGCGTCCTCCTGCAGATGCGGACTATTACCTCCTCCCACCGGGGACACTGGCGGTCACCAGCACCGATCCAAGCTATAAGTAGTCTGCTTTAATCGCATAATTACACAGTATTCTGGACATCTGTGTTGCTGAATCTTTTGCAAATTTGTTCAATTAATAATGGAGACGTCAAAGAAGAAAGCTGTAGGTGGGAAGCGGTGTATTGCGGCTGCCTTTAGCAACACAAACACAGCCGGTGTTTCCTTGTTTACATTCCCGAAGCTGAAGCTTTACTATGGAACAGAGCGGTCAAGCGAACATGGTTCCCGACCACATGTCAACCGGCAGGTTTCGGTGAGAAAATTGCGCTAATAAATCGGCTCTTACCGTAGACATGAGCGGAGCTCGCGTCCTCCTGCAGATGCGGACTATTACCTCCTCCCACCGGGGACACTGGCGGTCACCAGCACCGATCCAAGCTATAAGTAGTCTGCTTTAATCGCATAATTACACAGTATTCTGGACATCTGTGTTGCTGAATCTTTTGCAAATTTGTTCAATTAATAATGGAGACGTCAAAGAAGAAATCTGTAGGTGGGAAGCGGTGTATTGCAGCTGCCTTTAGCAACACAAACACAGCTGGTGTTTCCTTGGTTACGTTCCCGAAGCTGAAGCTTTATTATGGAATAGAGCGGTCAAGCGAACATGGTTCCCGACCACATGTCAACCGGCAGGTTTCGGTGAGAAAATTGTGCTAATAAATCGGCTCTTACCGTAGACATGAGCGGAGCTTGCGTCTTCCTGCAGATGCGGACTATTACCTCCTCCCACCGGGGACACTGGCGGTCACCAGCACCGATCCAAGCTATAAGTAGTCTGCTTTAATCGCATAATTCCACAGAATTCTGGACATCTGGGTTGCTGAATATTTTGCAATTTGTTCAATTAATAATGGAGACGTCAAAGAAGAAAGCTGTAGGTGGGAAGCGGCGTATTGCGGCTGCCTTTAGCAACACAAACACTGCCAGGGTTTCCTTGTTTAAATTCCCGAAGCTGAAGCTTTACTATGGAACAGAGCGGTCAATTGAACATGGTTCCCGACCACATGTCAACCGGCAGGTTTCGGTGAGAAAATTGTGCTAATAAATCGGCTCTTACCGTAGACATGAGCGGAGCTTGCGTCTTCCTGCAGATGCGGACTATTACCTCCTCCCACCGGGGACACTGGCGGTCACCAGCACCGATCCAAGCTATAAGTAGTCTGCTTTAATCGCATAATTCCACAGAATTCTGGACATCTGTGTTGCTGAATCTTTTGCAAATTTGTTCAATTAATAATGGAGACGTCAAAGAAGAAATCTGTAGGTGGGAAGCGGTGTATTGCAGCTGCCTTTAGCAACACAAACACAGCTGGTGTTTCCTTGGTTACGTTCCCGAAGCTGAAGCTTTATTATGGAATAGAGCGGTCAAGCGAACATGGTTCCCGACCACATGTCAACCGGCAGGTTTCGGTGAGAAAATTGTGCTAATAAATCGGCTCTTACCGTAGACATGAGCGGAGCTCGCGTCCTCCTGCAGATGCGTACTATTACCTCCTCCCACCGGGGACACTGGCGGTCACCAGCACCGATCCAAGCTATAAGTAGTCTGCTTTAATCGCATAATTACACAGTATTCTGGACATCTGTGTTTCTGAATCTTTTGCAATTTAATTAATTAATAATGGAGACGTCAAAGAAGAAAGCTGTAGGTGGGAAGCGGTGTATTGCGGCCGCCTTTAGCAACACAAACACTGCCGGTGTTTCCTTGATTACGTTCCCAAAGCTGAAGCTTTATCAATCAATGTTTACTTATATAGCCCTAAATCACTAGTGTCTCAAAGGGCTGCACAAACCAAAACACAAACCACTACGACATCCTCGGTAGGCCCACATAAGGGCAAGGAAAACTCACACCCAGTGGGACGTCGGTGACAATGATGACTATGAGAACCTTGGAGAGGAGGAAAGCAATGGATGTCGAGCGGGTCTAACATGATACTGTGAAAGTTCAATCCATATTGGATCCAACACAGTCGGAACAGAGCGGTCAAGCGAACATGGTTCCCGACCACATGTCAACCGGCAGGTTTCGCTGAGAAAATCGTGCTAATAAATCGGCTCTTACCGTAGACACTGGCGGTCACCACTTAACATATCGCGCTTTTCTAGACACTCAAAGCGCTCACAGAGAAGTGGGACTCATCATTCATTCATTCACACCGGGTGGTGGTAAGCTACATCATTAGCCACAGCTGCCCTGGGGTAGACTGATGGAACACCCGTGGCCACACCCCTCCGACTTTCAGGTACCATATAATCTCACTAAAACACTAGTAACACAATAAGCAGATAAGGGATTTTCCAGAATTATCCTAGTAAATGTGTCTAATAATATATATATATATATATATATATATATCTTTTTTTTTTCTAGTCCTTCACTCTCACTATCCTCATCCACGAATCTTTCATGCTCGCTCAAATTAATGGGGAAATTGTCGCTTTCTCGGTCCGAATCGCTCTCGCTGCTGGTGGCCATGATTGTGAACAATGTTGAGATGTGAGGAGCTCCACGAGCCGTGACGTCACGCGCACATCGTCTGCTACTTCCGGTACAGGCAAGGCTTTTTTTATGAGCGACCAAAAGTTGCGAACTTTATCGTCGATGTTCTCTACTAAATCCTTTCAGCAAAAATATGGCAATATCGCGAAATGATCAAGTATGACACAGAATGGACCTGTTATCCCCGTTTTCATAAAAAAAAAAACTCATTTCAGTAGGCCTTTAAAATAGAGCAAGTGTCCCTAATGAAGTGTCCCAGGAGTGTGCGTCCTACCAAAATAAAAGCTCACTCTGAAATGACGCTAAACAGTTCTATTATTACTACCAAATTATCATCAAAATAATCTAAATTCATTAATTCTCCGCCTTATCTCACAAAATCGAGATGCCACTTTTTTTTCAGTTGGTGTAAAACTCGCTTTGTTGTCATTAATCCGTCGAAAAGCTTTAGTGGGGAAACGTTAAGGACACGTAATGTTGTTCAAACGCATCAACTATCATAATAATGATGTTTTACCGGTTATTATAAACATGGATTTAGTATCGACTCACCTTATTCGTGAGATAGGAAACAACGAAAAAGAAGCTAAAGGCGAGGCCAATGCAGTTTCTTTTCCACTGCATGTTGTTGACGGGATAAAAGGCGGCATGATTCTCATATTATGAAGTAGTTTGTTACTAAACGACACATTTTATCCTCGCCAACTTCTCTTCCTGCTTCTTAAACTGACACGTCAAGTGGGGGCGGGGGCGAGACGATGCCAACATCGACACTGTCGATACCAGATGCGATTATTTGAATATTAAGACTAAAATCAGTCCGTGAAATTTAAATTTCTTGCAGCTTTAAAAAAAAAAAGTATTAAATGATACAAAAAAAAGAAAAGTTGTATTTGTTGCATTATTGATTACACGTCCCTTGGACAGAAGCAGGCCCCAAAAAAGTATTAATTAATTTTTAAGTAATGGATTAATACAAAATTATTTGAATATTTAGACCAAAATCCGTCTGTAAAATTGATATTTCTAGCAGCTTTTATAAAAAAAAAAAAGTTGTACGTGTTGCGTCATTGATTACATGTCTCTTAGACAGAGCCAGCCCCCAAAATAATAATTAATTAATTAGTAAATAATGGATGAATAAATAATTGTTTGAGTATTTAGACTAAAATCCGTCTGCGAAATTTAAATTCCTGGCGGCTTAAAAAAAAGAAGTATTAAATGATTAAAAAAAAAAAGTTGTATTTGTTGCCTTATTGATTACACGTCCCTTGGATAAAAGTAGCCCAAAAAGGATAATTAATTAATTAGTAAGTATTGGATTAATAAATAATTATTTGAATACTTAGACTAAAATCCGTCCGTGAAATTGACATTTCTCACAGCTTAAAAAAAAAGTTAAAAATAGAAAAAAGAAAAAAAAAAGTTGTACTTCTTGCCTTATTGATTACACGTCCCTTGGACAGAAGCAGCCCAAAAGGAATAATTAATAAATTAGTAAGTATTGGATTAATGAATAATTATTTGAATATTTAGACTGAAATCCGTCCGTGAAATTTAAATTTCTAACAGCTTAAAAAAAAAAAAAAAGTATTAAATGATACAAAAAAAAAGTTGTATTTATTGCATTATTGATTACACGTCCCTTGGACAGAAGCAGGCCCCAAAAAATTATTAATTACTTTGTAAGTAATGGATTAATACAAAATTATTTGAATATTTAGACCAAAATCCGTCTGTAAAATTGATATTTCTAGCAGCTTTTATAAATAAAAAAAAGTTGTACGTGTTGCATCATTGATTACACGTCTCTTAAACAGAGCCAGCCCCCAAAATAATAATTAATTAATTAGTAAGTAATGGATTAATAAATAATTGTTTGAGTATTTAGACTAAAATCCGTCTGTGAAATTTAAATTCCTGGCGGCTTAAAAAAAAAGAAGTATTAAATGATTAAAAAAAAAAAAATTTATTTGTTGCCTTATTGATTACACGTCCCTTGGATAAAAGTAGCCCAAAAAGAATAATTAATTAATTAGTAAGTATTGGATTAATAAATAATTATTTGAATACTTAGACTAAAATCCGTCCGTGAAATTGACATTTCTCACAGCGTAAAAAAAAAGTTAAAAATAGAAAAAAGAAAAAAAAAAGTTGTACTTCTTGCCTTATTGATTACACGTCCCTTGGACAGAAGCAGCCCAAAAGGAATAATTAATAAATTAGTAAGTATTGGATTAATGAATAATTATTTGAATATTTAGAATGAAATCCGTCCGTGAAATTTAAATTTCTAACAGCTTAAAAAAAAAAAAAAAGTATTAAATGATACAAAAAAAAAGTTGTATTTATTGCATTATTGATTACACGTCCCTTGGACAGAAGCAGGCCCCAAAAAATTATTAATTAATTTGTAAGTAATGGATTAATAAATAATTATTTGAATATTTAGACCAAAATCCGTCTGTAAAATTGATATTTCTAGCAGCTTTTATAAAAAAAAAAAGTTGTACGTGTTGCGTCATTGATTACACATCTCTTAGACAGAGCCAGCCCCAAAATAATAATTAATTAATTAGTAAGTAATGGATTAATAAATAATTCTTTGAGTATTTAGACTAAAATCCGTCTGTGAAATTTAAATTCCTGGCGGCTTAAAAAAAAGAAGTATTAAATGATTAAAAAAAAAAAAAATGTATTTGTTGCCCTATTGATTACACGTCCCTTGGATAAAAGTAGCCCAAAAAGAATAATTAATTAATTAGTAAGTATTGGATTAATAAATAATTATTTGAATATTTAGACTAAAATCCGTCCGTGGAATTTAAATTTTTTGCGGTTTAAAATAAAGTAAAAAGTGTTAAATAATAAAAAAAAATTTAAAAAGTTGTACATGTTGCATCATTGATTACACGTTAATTGGACAGAAGCAGCCCAAAAAAAATTATTAATTAATTAGTAAGTAATGGATTAATACAAAATTATTTGAATATTTAGACCAAAAACCGTCTGTAAAATTGACACTTCTAGCAGCTTTTATAAAAATAAAAAAAAGTATTAAATGATTAAAAAAAAATAAGTTGTACGTGTTACATCATTGATTACACGTCCCTTGGACAGAAGCAGCCCCAAAATAATAATCAAATAATTAGTAAGTAATGGATCAATAAATAATTATTGAATATTTAGACCAAAATCCGTCGAATTTGACATTTCTAGCAGCTTGAAAAAAGAAAAAGTATTAAATGACTAAAAAAACAAAACAAGTTGTACGTGTTGCATCATTGATTACACGTCCCTTGGATAGAAGCAGCACAAAAAGAGTAATTAATTAATTAATTAGTAAGTAATGGATTAATAAATAATTATTTGAATATTTAGACCAAAATCCGTCTATAAAATTGATATTTCTAGCAGCTTTTATAAAAAAAAAAAGTTGTACGTGTTGCGTCATTGATTACACGTCTCTTAGACAGAGCCAGCCCCAAAATAATAATTAATTAATTAGTAAGTAATGGATTAATAAATAATTGTTTGAGTATTTAGACTAAAATCCGTCTGCGAAATTTAAATTCCTGGCGGCTTAAAAAGAAGAAGTATTAAATGATTTAAAAAAAATAATTTGTATTTGTTGCCTTATTGATTACACGTCCCTTGGATAAAAGTAGCCCAAAAATAATAATAATAATAATGGCGCAGTGGGAGAGTGGCCGTGTGCAACCCGAGGGTCCCTGGTTCAAATCCCACCTAGAACCAACCTCGTCACGTCCGTTGTGTCCTGAGCAAGACACTTCACCCTTGCTCCTGATGGGTGCTGGTTGGCGCCTTGCATGGCAGCTCCTTCCATCAGTGTGTGAATGTGTGTGTGAATGGGTAAATGTGGAAGTAGTGTCAAAGCGCTTTGAGTACCTTGAAGGTAGAAAAGCGCTATACAAGTACAACCCATTTATTTAATTAGTAAGTATTGGATTAATAAATAATTATTTGAATATTTAGACTAAAATCCGTCCGTGAAATTGACATTTCTCACAGCTTGAAAAAAAAGTTAAAAATAGAAAAAAGAAAAAAAAAAAGTGTATTTGTTGCCTTATTGATTACACGTCCCTTGGACAGAAGCAGGCCCCAAAAAATTATTAATTAATTTGTAAGTAATGGATTAATACAAACTTATTTGAATATTTAGACCAAAATCCGTCCGTAAAATTGATATTTCTAGCAGCTTTTATTAAAAAAAAAAGTTGTACATGTTGCGTCATTGATTACACGTCCCTTGGACAGAACCAGCCCCAAAATAATAGTCCAAAATAGTCTTGCGTTATTCCGTACAAACACTTGAATTGTGCTTGTGTAGATATTTTTAAGTCAACTTTGAACAGTATTGATTGTATTTCCGGAATAGAACGTGAGTGCTCTGTCGTACACAAAGATCGTGTGTGCGGGTCACGTGGTGCACGGCAAGCTTCCGTGTTGACAAGAATAATTAAATAATCAGTAAGTTATGGATTAATAAATCATTATTTGAATATGTAGACCAAAATTCGTCTGTGAAATTGACATTTCTAGCAGCTTTGGGAAAAAAAAGTATTAAATATTTAAAAAAACAAGATGTACGTATGATTTAGTTGGTATTATATGTCTGTGTATTTATACACTGTAGTACAGGTTTGACAAATTGTTCACTCTTTTCTGTGTTTACCCAAAATCTTTGTCATAATTAATTTTAAGTGTTTTAGAAAAAAAAAAAATCTATTTTAAAGATATCAGAATTGGCGACATAACTGACCTCAAGAAGTCACTTGCAAAGATCGTCAATGCATGAAGACAATTAAATAAATACAATCCTTTAAATGTATGTACTTTATTTCACGGTAAAATAGTCTTGCTTAATTCCGTACATATACATGAATCTGGCTTGTGTAGATATATTTTAAGTCAACTTTGAACAATATTGTTTGTATTTCCGGAATAGAAAGTGAGTGCTGTGTCGTACGCAAAGATCGTGTGTGTGGGCCACGTGGTGTGAGGCCAGCCTCCGTGTTGACAAGAATAATTAAATAATAAGTAAGTAGTGGATAACTAAATAATTGTTTGGATATTCAGACCAAAATACGTCCCTGAAATTGACATTTCTAGCAGCTTTGGAAAAAAAAGTATTAAATATTTGAAAAAGCAAGATGTACGTATTTAGTTGGTATTATTTGTCTGTGTATTTAAACACTGTAGTACAGGTTTGATAAATTGTTCACTCTTTTGTGTGTTTACCCAAAATCTTTGTCATAATTAATTTTAGTGTTTTTGAAAAAAAAAAAAAAATGTAAAGATATCAGAATTGGCGACATAACTGACCTCAAGAAGTCACTTGACAAAGATCGTCAATGCATGAAGACAATTAAATAAATAAAATACTTTAAATGTATGTACTTTATTTCACGGTAAAATAGTCCTGCTTAATTCCGTACATATACATGAATCTGGCTTGTGTAGATATATTTTAAGTCAACTTTGAACAATATTGTTTGTATTTCCGGAATAGAAAGTGAGTGCTCTGTCGTACGCAAAGATCGTGTGTGCGGGTCACGTGGTGTGAGGCAAGCTTCCGTGTTGACAAGAATTATTATTTCATTAGTAAGTAATGATATTAATAAATACTTCTTTGAATATTTGGACCAAAATCCGCCAGTGAAATTGACATTTCTAGCAGCTTTGGAAAAAAAAGTATTAACTATTTAAAAAAACAAGATGTACGTATTTAGTTGGTATTATTTGTCTGTGTATTCATACACTGTAGTACAGGTTTGATAAATTGTTCACTCTTTTGTGTCTTCATCCAAAATCTTTGTCATAATTAATTTTAGTGTTTTTGAAAAAAAAAACTATTTTAAAGATATCAGAATTGGCGACATAACTGACCTCAAGAAGTCACTTGACAAAGATCGTCAATGCGTGAAGACAATTAAATACATAAAATCCTTTAAATGTATGTACTTTATTTCACGGTAAAAAAAAAATATTGTTTAATTCCGTACATATACATGAATCTGGCTTGTGTAGATATATTTCAACTCAACTTTGAACAATATTGTTTGTATTTCCGGAATAGAAAGTGAGTGCTCTGTCGTACGCAAAGATCGTGTGTGCGGGTCACGTGGTGTGAGGCAAGCTTCCGTGTTGACAAGAATTATTATTTCATTAGTAAGTAACAATATTAATAAATACTTCTTTGAATATTTGGACCAAAATCTGCCAGTGAAATTGACATTTCTAGCAGCTTTGGAAAAAAAAGTATTAAATATTTAAAAAAACAGGATGTACGTATTATTTAGTTGGTATTATTTGTCTGTGTATTTATACACTGTAGTACAGGTTTGATAAATTGTTCACTGTTTTGTGTCAACTCACAATCTTTGTCATAATTAATATTAGTGTTTTTGAAAAAAAAAATCTATTTTAAAGATATCAGAATTGGTGACATAACTGACCTCAAGAAGTCACTTGACAAAGATCGTCAATGCGTGAAGACAGTTAAACAAATAAAATCCTTTAAATGTATGTACTTTATTTCACGGTATAATATTATTGTTTAATTCCGTACATACACATGAATCTGGCTTGTGTAGCTATATTTTAAGTCAACTTTGAACAATATTGTTTGTATTTCCGGAATAGAACGTGAGTGCTCTGTCGTACGCAAAGATCGTGTGTGCGGGTCACGTGGTGTGAGGCCAGCTTCCGTGTTGACAGGCGTGGGTGTGCATGGCGCGGCGTCGGCGGCTGAAACAGACAACAGAGGTGCAGCAGGATGGTTCGCAGTCATGGCGTTTTTGACTAAAGAGCGGACGAAAGAAAGGTTGGTGCGCCTCCTGCTTCACGCCCGGCATGTTATATTTGTGTTGTCGCGGTGCTTGTACCTCGAACGTGGGGCCGGGTCTATGATTACAGCAGCGTCACACTCGGCCACTTAGCTAAATCACGTCTAATGTGGAAGTAAAGTCGTCCGCGTTTGCTGCAATGACGTCATGCACATTGTTTGGCTGCACAACATTAGGTGGAGATGCGAAATAACGCAACTATGAGTCAATAAAATAATGCACATTCTAGTTTTTGTGCAAGTCAAAAGTGATGCAACGATGGGGCGTTGAATCAAGTAGAGCTGGTTATGTTTTTTTTTTCTAATCCAGCCCTCAAATTAGTTATTCAAATGTTAAAATAATGGGTAAATGACATCCAAAACAGATGAGTCATCAAAAAGACAAACCTGCCACTTCAGCATTACATTTTTTTTTACAAACCCCGTTTCCT
>NC_084625.1:47807807-47867807 GCF_033978795.1 Nerophis ophidion | reverse complement strand
CCGCAATACACCGCTTCCCACCTACAGCTTTCTTCTTTGATGTCTCCATTGTTCATTGAACAAATTGCAAAAGATTCAGCAACACAGAAGTCCATAATACTATGGAATTATGCGATGAAAACAGACGACTTATAGCTGGGAACGATGCTGGAACAAAATGTCCTCTACAATGCGTGACGTCACGTATGATATTTCCGCGCGAAATTTAAAATTGCAATTCAGTAAACTAAAAAGGCCGTATTGGCATGTGTTGCAATGTTAATATTTCATCATTGATATACTGTATAAACTATCAGACTGCGTGGTCGGTAGTAGTGGGTTTCAGTAGGCCTTTTACGTATTTGCTCTTTCTATGACTGTCCAGTAGGGGTGTCAAAAAAAAAGAAGAAATGTTCGAATGAATGGTGATTTTCATTTATAACAATTCTTAATCCATCCATTTTCTACCGCGTGTCCCTCTCGGTGTTGCGGGGGGTGCTGGAGCCTATCTCAGCTGAATTCGGGCGGAAGGCGGCGTATACCCTGGACAAGTCGCCACAACATCGCATGGCCAACACAGATAAACAGACAACATTCACACACTAGGGCCCATTTAGTCCATACAAAAAAATATATATGCATATATATATATTTTTTAAATCTGTCCTGTTCTGCCAATCTATTTATTATATTTTAGTTGTAATTTTACTAAACAAAACTAGATTTTTTAAAAAGTTATTTAGAAATGTATTAGAGCTGTTTATCTATTTTATGGAGGATTATAGTTAATCATAGAACTGTCACCCAATGTTATTAAAAAAGTATTGATTTAATTAAAAAACTGTAATCTTTCCTCACAAGAATCCAATCGTGTGGTGCTCAAAGATTCACAGCCCAAACTGTCCAGCGTTATTCTTTTTAACCCGAGTTGCTATCAATTGTCCATGAAGAAAAAAATACATCTGCCAGAATTTTCGGTCTTTAATATTACCAGTTTGATATCAGAAGTTGCTAACCAAATTAAGCCCGCGGAGGCTCTCATTGTCACAAATGGTTGAAAATGTAAACATCCGTCCATCCATTTCCTACCACTTATTCCCTTTTTTGGGGTCGCGGGGGGCGCTGGCGCCTATCTCAGCTACAATCGGGCGGAAGGCGGGGTACACCCTGGACAAGTCGCCACCTCATCGCAGGGCCAACACAGATAGACAGACA
Organism: Nerophis ophidion; assembly: GCF_033978795.1. Lineage (NCBI taxonomy): Eukaryota > Metazoa > Chordata > Actinopteri > Syngnathiformes > Syngnathidae > Nerophis > Nerophis ophidion. Next base: position 47,866,613 of record NC_084625.1, on the reverse strand, counting down.
ATGCACATCAAATTTGACTTGACTGTGGCGACCGCCTCTCTGGTCATGTGCCCCCTCTAGTGGTTGTGGCTCAGAACAACCCTATTGATGTGTTAATGCATGGGTGATTTTCCAACCATTCTCCCGAATTTCTCCAGATTTCCACCCGGACAACAATATTGGGGGCGTGCCTACAAGGCACTGCCTTTACCGTTGTCTACAATATGTTGTCAAGTCTGCTTTTCCTCCATACAAACAGCGTCACATAATATATGCGACTTATACACACACTTAAGTGAATGCCAGCACACTTGCTCAACAGCCATACAGGTCAGACTGAGGGTGGCCGTATAAACAACTTTAACACTGTTGCAAATATGCGCCACACTGTGAACCCACACCAAACAAGAATGACAAACACATGTCGGGAGAACATCCGCACCGTGACACAACATAGACACAACAGAACAAATACCCACAACCCTTTGCAGCACTAACTGTTCCGGGACACTACAATATGCACCCCCCCCCCGCTATTACCTAACCCCGCCCCCCACCCATCTCATTGTTATTTTATTTTAAGATGTATTAGCCTGTGGAAAAATGTAATGTTGATAGTTACCTCAGAAGGCTGCAAATAGTAAAGAGGCATTAAGTGGTTTATTCAAATGTAATTAATTTTACCATTGTTGTTGTTTTTTTGAAAGTTGATATTGCACTATTAAGTTATATAATTATTGCTTGTTCCATATTCAGTGGTAAAGCAAATCAGTGGAGCAAACTGAGCAATAATTGCCAATTTATTCATGCACTTTCTCTTGCTACTTCAAGGCTTGAATGTTTGATTCTTTCATTATTGTTATTTTATTTTCAAATGTATTATTAGCCTGTGGAAAAAGTGTGTGAGATATTTACCTCAGAAGGCTGCAAATAGAAAAGAGTCATTCAATTTTTATTTACATTTTATTTGATATACCATTGATATTTTTTTAATTATTGTTATTTTTTTAAACTGGATTTTGCATGTCACTATAAAGTTATATATATATTTATATATGTTCAATATTCAATGCAAAACTTGTTTGGGTCCCTAATAAAAGGTTAATTTGTTCAACCTTGGCCCGCGGCTTTGTTCAGTTTCAAATTTCGGCCCACTCTGTATTTGAGTTTGACACCCCTGTGTTAATGCCAGACTTCTGTCCTGTGTTTCAGGTCATTTACATCAAAGAAAACTGCATCATTTCACCTTACAGAAACGACCGAGTAAGTAAGGTTGGCAGTAAGGTTTTTTTTGCATGCCTTCATGAAAGCGTGTATGTGTTTGTGTGTGTCCTTGTATTTCTACCCTTCTTGAGACATCAACAAGGAAAAAGTACCTTCCGTATGAGGATCGGTAAACAAGTTAGGACCTAAACCAGGGGTAGGGAACCTGTGGCTCTTTTAAAGGGGAATATTATCACAATTTCAAAAGGGTTAAAAAAAAAAAAAAAATCAGTTCCCAGTGGCTTGTTGTATTTTTTTCAAGTTTTTTTCCCAAATTTTACCGGTCCCGGAATATCCCTAAAAAAAAGCTTTAAAGTTCTTGATTTTCGCTATTTGCGATGCGACTGTCCATTTCCCTGTGACTTCATACAGGGCTGCCAATACAAACAACATGGCGGTTACCACAGCAAGATATAGCGACAAAAATTAAGACTCGGATTTCAGCGGCTTAAGCGATTCAACAGATTACGCATGTATTGAAACAGATGGTCGGAGTATGGAGGCAGATAGCGAAAACGAAATTGAAGAAGAAATTGAAGCTATTGAGCGAATAGCTACTGACGCTATTCGGCCATAGCGTGGGTGTACCTAATGAAGTGGCTGCCTTATTAGCATCGGCGGTAAAATGTGCGGACCAAACAGGACTTTCGCATCTTGTGACACTGGAGCAACTTAAATCCGTCGATTGGTAAGTGTTTGTTTCGCATTAGTTTCAAATGTACATACAGCTAGCGTAAATAGCATGTTAGCGTCGATTAGCATAGCATGTTAGCATCGATCAGCTGGCAGTCATGCTGCGACCAAATATGTCTGATTAGCACATAAGTCAACAACATCAACAAAACTCACCTTTGTGATTTCGTTGACTTAATCGTTGCAAATGCATCTGCAGGTTATCCATACATCTCTGTGCCATGTCTGTCTTAGCATCGCCGGTCAAATGTGCAGACACTCTGGTACATTCAATGGGGGTCTGGCGGCAGATTTCTTGCCAGTGGTGCAACTTGAATCCCTCCCTGTTAGTGTTGTTACACCCTCCGACAACACACCGATGAGGCATGATGTCTCCAAGGTTCCAAAAAATAGTCGAAAAAACGGAAAATAACAGAGCTGAGACCCGGTGTTTGTATTGTGAAAATGAAAATGGCGGCTGTGTTACCTCGGTGACGTCATCGCTAAAAGACCGATAAACAGAAAGGCGTTTAATTTGCCAAAATTCACCCATTTAGAGTTCGGAAATCGGTTTAAAAAAATACATGGTCTTTTTTCTGCAACATCGAGGTATATATTGACGCTTACATAGGTTTGGTGATAATGTTCCCCTTTAATGACTGCATCTGGCTCTCACATACATCTGAGCTGACATTGCTTAACACGATTAGTAATGAATAATTTCCGCTGGTAATCGGTGTTAAAAATAACATTCAACATATAAAACATTCTTATGCATTTTAATCCATCCATCCTTTTTTCAACCGCACCTGTTCAATAAGTCACATCAATGGTAAGAAGTCCATCCATCTATTCTCTACCGCTTGTCCCTTTTGGGGTCGCGGGGGTTGCTGGAGCCTATCTCAGCTGCATTTGGGCGGAAGGCGGTGTACACCCTGGACAAGTCGCCACCTCATCACAGGGCCAACACATATAAACAGACATTTTTTTTTCTTCTTTCTTTTCTTAGTTTATTTCGAACATGACATACATACAACATTATACATCAGGTAATTTCATCATTTCGCAACACACAATACATCATGTCCGAAAAGGAGTAGGAAGAAGCAAAGGTTATTTAATCCTACCCCTTTTCCCCTTCAGAGCGCCCACAAATATATACATTCATTCACTGACCTTCTTTACAGCGAAATATCAAAATAGCAAAATGACATCTGTGAGTGAGTAACACAGCAGTTATCTAACATGTACTTAATTATTACATACTAAGATGAAGAATATCTTATTTTCAATAAGTTTGAAAGAGTTTCTCTTTGTACTTTTTAAGCACTATTAATTTAAACATCCTCTTAAACTGGATCATATCAGTACAATGTTTAACTTCTTTACTTAATCCATTCCATAATTTAATTCCACATACTCATATGCTAAAAGTTTTAAGTGTTGTACGGCCATACAAATGTTTTAAGTTAGATTTTCCTCTAAGGTTATATTTCTCCTCTTTAGTTGAGAAGAATTGTTGTACATTCTTTGGTAGCAGTTTATAATTTAGCTGTTTGCAATTTTATCGAGTCATCGAGCTTTAATATTTTTGACTCAATAAATAAAGGGTTTGTATGTTCTCTATATCCAACATTGTGTATTATTCTAATCGGTCTTTTTTGGTAACACAGTTAACGAATATAGCGCACATTTGTAGTTGTTTCCCCATTTTTCTGCACAACAACTCAGATATGGTAACACTAGCGAGCAGTAGAGAATATAAAGTGATTTTTGGCCCAGGACGTATTTTGCTTTATTCATTTTTTGCCACCTTATGTTGTATGTTTTGTATGACATTTCCAGTTCATTTTATCATCTATTAATACTCCCCAAAAATCTGGTTTCTTTACCCTTTCGATATCTATTCCATCTATTTGTATTCGTGTCTGATGCTCTTTTCTACTGTTACCAAATAGCATTATTTTAGTTTTACTGAGATTCAAGGATAGCCTGTTTTTATCAAACCATTTTTTTAATTTATTCATTTCTTCTGTTATTATTTGTATTATCTCCTGAACAGAAAGCAGTTGTGTCGTCTGCCTATAAAACTAACTTCAAGTCTTTTGTAACTTTGCAAATATCGTTTATATAAAGATTGAACAATCTTGGTCCTGGTATTGATCCCTGGGGTACACCACAAGATATATCCAATCGTGTTGAACTATTTTCACCCATCTTCACATATTGCTTCCTGTTGGTTAAATAACTTCTTATCCAGCTCAAGACCAAACCTCTGATGCCATAACGTTCTAGTTTTTGAATCAAAATACCATGATTAATTGTGTCACTCACATTCACACACTAGGGCCAATTTAGTGTTGCGAAATAAGTATTTTATTTATTATTGGTTAGCTTCAGATTAAAAATGATATAAAATATAAGACTTATACTATAAAAATGTAGGTCTTACTTAAAAAAAATGCATGCATTTAGTTGTATTCAGTGTTAAAACAAATGATACGGCTCTCACGGTAATACACTTTAAAAAATTTGGCTTTCATGGCTCTCTCAGCCAAAAAGGTTCCCGACCCCTGACCTAAACCATGGTCCCAATACGGATAACCATTGCATCTAATTGAGCAGGGGTGCCCATTACGTCGACCGCGTGCTACCAGTCGATTGCAAGCCAGGCATTAATCAATCAATCAATCAATGTTTATTTATATAGCCCCAAATCACAAATGTCTCAAAGGACTGCACAAATCATTACGACTACGACATCCTCGGAAGAACCCACAAAAGGGCAAGGACAACTCACACCCAGTGGGACGCCAGTGACAATGCTGACTATGAGAAACCTTGGAGAGGACCTCAGATGTGGGCAACCCCCCGCCCCCTCTAGGGGACCGAAAGCAATGGATGTCGAGCGGGTCTAACATGATACTGTGAAAGTTCAATCCATAGTGGCTCCAACACAGCCGCGAGAGTTCAGTTCAAAGCGGATCCAAGACAGCAGCGAGAGTCCCGTCCACAGGAAACCATCCCAAGCGGAGGCGGATCAGCAGCGTAGAGATGTCCCCAACCGATACACAGGCGAGCGGTCCATCCTGGGTCTCGACTCTAGACACCCAGTACTTCATCCATGGTCATCGGACCGGACCCCCTCCACAAGGGAGGGGGGGACAAGGGAGAAAAAAGAAAAGAAACGGCAGATCAACTGGTCTAAAAAGTAGGTCTATTTAAAGGCTAGAGGTTTTAAGGTGAGACTCAAATGCTTCTACTGAGGTAGCATCACAAACTGTTACCGGGAGGGCATTCCAGAGTACTGGAGCCCGAACGGAAAACGCTCTATAGCCCACAGACTTTTTTTGGGCTCTATGAATCACTAATAAGCCGGAGTCTTTTCAACGCAGATTTCTTGCCGGGACATATGGTACAATACAATCGGCAAGATAGGATGGAGCTAGACCGTGTAGTATTTTATACGTAAGTAGTAAAACCTTAAAGTCACATCTTAAGTGCACAGGAAGCCAGTACAGGCGTAATGTGATCAAACTTTCTTGTTCTTGTCAAAAGTCTAGCAGCCGCATTTTGTACCAACTGTAATCTTGTAATGCTAGACATGGGGAGACCCGATAATAATACGTTACAGTAATCGAGACGAGGCGTAACAAACGCATGGATAATGATCTCAGCGTCTTTAGTGGACAAAATGGAGCGAATTTTTGCGATATTACGGAGATGAAAGAAGGCCGTTTTAGTAACGCTTTTAATGTGACTCAAAGGAGAGAGTTGGGTCGAAGATAATACCCAGATTTTTTACCGAGTCACCTTAAAATAGACATAAAAATGAGCAATCATCGATCTTCACCAAGACTTCACTTCCGTCAGTTGTTTGACATTCTCGGCACCCGAGGATCTTGTGAGATGACGCTGGCTGCTGCCAACTCATTATTAAGAAAAAAATCACTGACAGGACAGAGAGAAACACTGCCAAAACTCTAAAGACCGACTGCACAGATCCTGTCTTCACCATAAAAGACCTGCTTCATCCTGCCTGTGCTAACAAAATAAGAGTCTCAGAAAGCCAGCGTGCACAAACAAGCTACGGAGTTTGATGCCATTGTATTTCTTATAAAGTTGTTGCACCTTTCCTGCTTCCGGCGCCTAGACCGTAGTCAAGGAGCTGATGGATTCTCGGGGCAACACCCAGCAGTGGGTCTTCACAATTCCGGACTCCGGGGCAAAATGACGAGTCCAGCGATTAGTTGCAAATCGTGGCTTTTTATTTACGTCTCGCACACAGTCAAGATCCCAGACAAAAACTCTAGCCACTCCCCCGCCCTCAGCGACCGCTCCCTCTCCTCTCTCGCCCACACACCCACTGACGTCACTCACCTGCTCTCACACATTAAAAGGGCCACACACACATATGCTACTCTCATAACAAAGTGTTTAAAAACGAGTATGCCAAATCCAACCACTTTCATGTGGTATTGGACAGAAAGGAGGACTTTTTTTCTCCTCCATTTGAAAATGCGGACGGTATCAGCACAATTGTCTGATTCCAATCAATGCAAGTCATCAGAATCAGGTAATACACCAACTTATATTCTTGTCTTCATGAAAGAAAGGAATCTATATGTGTTAAACATGCTTGTATTATCATTAAACACCATTAACTTGTTAACAAAAATGTCTCTTTCATAAATATAAATTATAAATATGAATGAGGTAGATCTCCTCGACTTGGTCAATTGAAAAGTAGCTCGCCTGCAGAAAAAGTGTGGGCACCCCTGTAATAAAACATGTTTCATTTGCACCCCTGGTGGATAAATCTATCAAAATTAAGGTGGTTCCAAAAAGGAGGGATTTTTCAAATTGACTGTGTCGGTTTTTAAAGTGCTCCTTTACTGGTCAACATATGAAATAACAAGTGTGTGTAAAAATTTCAAGGGCTCCCCCTCTGGCCAATATAAGTAATAACAAGTGTGTGTAAGAAATTGAAATACGCCCTCTTTGGCCACAATTAATAAAAAAAAAAATAACTGCATATGTATCTAGAGACATACTGTAATAACTTGAAGTAAATAATGAAGATTAAAAACCAATTGTGCACGCACGCACTCTCTTTGGTTTGTTTTAGCTGGAAAGTTAAATAGTCAAACAGAAAATGTTATACATGTGTCAATATTGAACAAAAAGCAATATGACAGTTGAAGAATTGTCATCTTGTTTCCAGTTCCAATGTAATATACAGACTTGTATATTATATACTCAATAGATATGTAATATACACTTTGTTTATTATATATACAATATTTATGGAATATACAGACTTGGTGATGTTCAGTTTAAACCTAAGCATACAGTAATTAATAAATACGATCATGTTTTTATATTGAGTTCTTCTTATATCTTATTAGATTACTCAGATTTACCTGATGGAGTATATTCTTAAAATCATAATTTGACATGACGATGTGTACTCAAGTATTTCTTACATCCGTGTATATGTTGTATGCTTGCTTAATGTTATGATTTGTTGTAAATGACAAGATTATTTTCTTTCTTAAAGGGGGCAAAGACGGTCCATTTCCAGCTGGAAGTGTGGCAAAAAACTGAAGATGTTGTTCAAACTTTACATCAGGTACATGGCTTCAATTTACAAAATACTCAAAAACTACTTAACCTCTTAAGGCCTGAGCTGTTTGTTTACTTGCTATTTGGGCTTATTGGACCCTAATTAGAATAAAAACTAAGAATCATCTTTTGATATGATGTACTTAGTCCATAAGTACACAAATGTGTACTTCATGCTAATTCTTATTTTTACACATTCTTTTCCCAAATTCCATTGTATGTTATACTCGTCTGACACCACCAGGTGGCAGTATAAGTGTCCACATAAGCAGCCATAAGACCCCAATTCAGTAGTATACACAATTTTGTAAATAAGAGCTAAAAGGTGCTGTCCACACATGTGGCCACTTAGCCTTTAGAGGTTGTTAATGGTGCATTATCAAACTGGATGCATAACAAGAAAAAAGTTATGGTCAGGGCTGTCAAACAATTACTTCTTTTTTTTTTTTTTTACATATTTTTTACTCATGTTAATCACAATAACTTACTTGGTTGCATAATTTCACTTAACTTAAAGAGAGACTCCAATATTTTGACACAAAGCAACTTTGTCAGAATGTCATACAGCGACATTTCAATAAAAGTTTTGCTTGAATGAATGTCATGTATTTGCTCAAAACTTAGTAATAATTTCACTTATCGTACTTCCACGGTTAGCGAAAAGGAGCATGTGTGGACAAAATACATTTCCTGATCAATCAGTGTTAGTACATGATTAATGCGACCATTTTTTGGGCGTTTTTTTTTTGTGTGTCTTGACCTGAGAACTACAAAGCGGAGAGGAAGCAGGACCACAGAAAAGGCGACCTTTTCTTTGAACTGTTTTACCACCTCTTCATTGAACTCATTCACAACCTTTTCTCCAAATCGACCTTTTCTTTGAACTGTTTTGTAATCAAAGGCAATGGATGTTTACGACCCCACACCCTTAGAAACAGCTGTTACCAGGTAATCAGGGAAAGTCCAAATAAGAGGAGGCGTACAATCTTTCGTCTGAGCCAAATTTATCTTTGTCCCTGTTTGATTCTTTGCTTCTTGTCTTGTTTAATAGACGTCATCAGTGTTTGAACCTGACAATAAATTAATAAATAAACTCCCCAGAAGAGCAGAGAAACATGTTTATTGATAAATAAACTCCCCTGAAGAGCAGGGAAAACCTGTGAAACAGACCTGTAGGGATGAAATACTTTCTGTGTGTTAAAATATTCCGCTGTACTCCGGTATTGAACATTGTGTAACGGATAAACCACAGCAACTTCGGATATATTTTTATTTATATTTATATATATATATATGGGTTCCTCGGACCACCACACACTGCCACGAGAGCCCGAATCAGGGGTACAACACTGTTTTATTTTTATTAAATAAATAGTGCAAGGTTTTTGCTTTCCAGCAAAGTGTCTTTTTCTGTTTCTCTCTCTCTGTCTCTCTGTCTCTCTCTCTCTCTTCTCTCTCTCTCTCTCTCTCTCTCTCTCTGGCTCCAACTCCCACCCCCACCTCGTGTCCCGTTCCGGCTACTGCTAATAAAGGCGACAGGTGATTAGATAACAATGCCCACCTGGGCCATCCACTCACCTGTCGCTGTCTTTGAGGCCGGTCCTCCACACATATATATATATATATATATATATATATTGTTTTTAAATTATATTCTTTGCAATGTATTTTAGGTGTTGTTTTTTGTTCATTTTCAGTCTGACACATGTCAATCATTTACTTTTTCCCCAGCTGCACAGAGCATCCTGTCTGGAAAAGCTCGGAGACCAGACAGCCATGGTGACTTTACGCACACGTTTGTGTTATTGTATCCATTACCCGGTCGCCTCATATATTTTTTTTGTACGCAGATCACTGCCAATCTGCAGTCTCGGCTGGCAAGGTCGTCTTTCGACAAGTTGTGGTACGGGCAAGGTCACGAGATTGTTGTGTTGTGCCGGAAGTCAACGGGTGTAACCTTCCGCTGTGTTGTGCGACGTCAAGCTTTCACAGTGTTGCCGAGAAGCCTTACATGGAGTGTGCGGTGGAGATGGTCCTGCCTCTGGTGTCCAATCCGGGCCACGTCTGCATCACGGACGACAATCTCTACTTCCAGCCTCTGAACGGATATCCGGTGAGCAGCGGTTTGGCCGCGATGAAAGTAAATCAAGCACTAGTGAGCTCGGCAATCAAGTCATTCCTCTTCTTTCTCTTCAGGAACAGGTGATTCGAATCAAACTGCATAAAGTCAGGCGTATCTACAAGAGACGACATGGACTCCGACCACTGGTCAGTTTTATCAGCACTATCTCATCTTTAGAAGTGGGAGTCTTTGAACGCATCACGATTCGATTCGATTAGAAATCGACACGTGTACGTTGATATTTCACAAGTATCTATTACTTTAGTGTATATTAGGGTTGTACGGCATACTGGTACTAGTATAGTGCCGCGATACTAATGAATAAGTACCCCCCCCTTTTTCTTTTTTTTAAACGGGCGCGTCCTCACATCGTGACATTGCTGGTTTAAAAGCAGAGGAGCATGTTCGGCAGTGCACAATCATTGAGTACTTACAAGCAAACACAGTCTGTCGACCAGGCCTGAGCGATTATTTTGACTCGGTGGTCAAATTTAGAGAATAAAAATGTGTCTGGAGGCCGGTATATCTGTTTTTTAGGAAAACTAATACAAAACCTCACAATAATGTCTGACTGAATGCAAAAATTTTTTATGACAGACCGCCTTAAAGGCCTAAAGCAGGGGTGCCCACACTTTTTCTGCAGGCGAGCTACTTTTCAATTGACCAACACGAGGGGATCTACCTCATTTATATATATCATTTATATTTATTTATTTATGAAAGAGACATTTTTGGAAACAAGTTAAATGTGTTTAATGATAATACAAGCATGTGTAACACATATAGATGTCTTTCTTTCACGAAGACAAGAATATAAGTTGGTGTATTACCTGATTCTGATGACTTGCATTGATTGGAATCAGACAGTAATGATGATAACGCCCACATTTTCAAATGGAGGAGAAAAAAAGTTGTCCTTTCTGTACAATACCACATGAAAGTGGTTGGTTTTTGGCATCTAATTCATCCAGCTTCCATACACTTTACAAGAAAAACATTGGCGGCAAATTCCGTAGCTTGCTTGATTGACATTCACGGCACCCGAGGGTCTTGTGAGATGACGCTGGCTGCTGCCAGTTCATTATTATGAAAAAATGACAGAGAGGAAGGAGAGAAACACTTTTTATTTCAACAGACTTTCGCGCCGTCCCTTCCGTCAAAACTCTAAAGGCCGACTGCACATTTCCTATCTTCACAATAAAAGCCCTGCTTCATGCTGCCTGCGCTAACAAAATAAGAGTCTCAGAAAGCTGGCGTGCACAAGTGATGTGCACGCTAGCTTTCTGAGGGATCGCTTGTGCACGCCAGTTTTCCGAGACTCTGTATTTAGTTAGCGCAGGCAGCATGAAGCAGGGCTTTTATTGTGAAGATAGGAAATGTGCAGTCGGCCTTTAGAGTTTTGACGGAAGGTACGGCGCGAGAGTCTGTTGAAATAAAAAGTGTTTCTCGCCTTCCTCTCGGTCATATTTTAATAATAATGATCTTGCAGCAGCCAGCGTCATCTCACAAGACCCTCCGGTACCGTGAATGTCATTTAAGTGACGTCTTGGTGAAGATTGATGATCACTAATTTTTAGGTCTATTTTTTTTAAAAGCCTGGCTGGAGATTGACTGACACACCCCCCGCGGTCGACTGGTAGCTCGCGATCGACGTAATGGGCACCCCTGGCCTACAGAAATTTGATTTTTTAATAAACGGGGATAGCAGGTCCATTTTATGTGTCATACTTGATCATTTCGCGATATTGCCATATTTTTGCTGAAAGGATTTAGTAGAGAACATCGACGATAAAGTTTGCAACTTTTGGTCGCAAATAAAAAAGCCTTGCCTGTACCGGAAGTAGCAGACTATGTGCGCGTGACGTCACGGGTTGTGGAGCTCCTCACATACTCACATTGTTTACAATCATAGCCAGCAGTAGCTAGAGCTATTCGGACCGAGAAAGCGACAATTTCCCCATTAATTTGAGCGAGGATGAAAGATTCGTGGATGAAACGCGGGCGCGTGACGTCACGCATTGTAGATGACATTTTGTTCCAGCACCGTTCCCAGCTATAAGTCGTGTCTTCTCATCGCATAATTCCATAGCATTTTGGACATCTGTGTTGCTGAATCTTTTGCAATTTGCTCAATGAATAATGGAGACGTCAAAGAAGAAAGCTGTAGGTGGAAAGCGGTGTATTGCAACACAAACACAGCCGGTGTTTCATTGTTTACATTCCCGAAAGATGACGGTGAAGCTTTACTATGGAACAGAGCGGTCAAGCGAGCACGGTTGGATTGGACCACACACACAAAGTACAGTGTATTATGCCGCGATCATTTCAAAAGATCGTGTTTCGAAGAGGGTCCCTTGCGAAGGGCAGAGATGGGCATCGCTGAAGAAAGGTGCGGGGCCGACCTTCAGGTTGTACAGATACGACCATATAATCTCACTAAAACACTAGCAACACAATAAGCAAATAAGAGATTTTCCAGAATTATCATAGCAAATTTGTCTAATAACATCTGAATCGCTCCCAGTGGATAGTCTTTTTTTTTTTCTTTCTAGTCCTTCACTCTCACTTTCCTCATCCACGAATCTTTCATCCTCGCTCAAATTAATGTGGAAATCGTCGCTTTCTCGGTCCGAATCGCTCTCGCTGCTGGTGGCCATGATTGTAAACAATGTTCGGATGTGAGGAGCTCCACAACCCGTGACGTCACGCGCACATCGTCTGCTACTTCCGGTACAGACGAGGCCTTTTTATTAGCGACAAAAAGTTGCGAACTTTATCGTGGATGTTCTCTACTAAATCCTTTCAGCAAAAATATGGCAATATCGCGAAATGATCAAGTATGACACATAGAATGGACCTGCTATCCCCGTTTGAATAAGAAACTCTCGTTTCAGTAGGCCTTTGAAGATATTAAAAAATATATTTGGGCCTTAATTTGCTCAGGTCTGGTGTAGACAGACGAGGGAGAGTGGACGCAAATTGGCTTAAAAACTAAAGATAAAGGTGAAGTTACAACAATGAAACGCCCTCCAGCCACAGTCTTCAGTGTTTTAGCTACTTCTAAATCACTAATCCTCACCTCCATGGCGACAAATAAAGTACTTTTCTTCCAAGTATCATTATCACTGCAGGACGAGGAATAGCTAAACATGCTTCTTTACACACCGGCGTCACAATGTAAACAAACGCCATGGGTGGATCTACACCTGACATCCACTGTAATGATACCAAGTACAAGGGCGTATCTAGTCGATACTACTATGTTTACATTGATATTTTTCATATTATGTTTATAAACTCAGGAAATACATCCCTGGACACATGAGGACTTAAATTATGACCATTGTATGATCCTGTAACTACTTGGTATCGGATCGATACCGAAATTTGTGGTATCATCCAAAACTAATGTAAAGTATCCAAACAACAGAAGAATAAGTGATTATTCCATTTTAACAGAAGTGTAGATACAACTTGTTGAAACCGAAAATAAGCAAATATTAACAGTAAATGAACAAGTGGATTAATAATCTATTTTTACAGTTTGTCCTTAATAATTTTAACCAGATAATAGGTAGATAAATGACACAATGTTACTGCATACGCCTTTGTTTGTTTACTTACTACTAAAAGACAAGTTGTCTAGTATATTCACTATTTTATTTAGGGACAAAATTGCAATAATAAACATTTGTGGTATCAATCAAAACTAATGTAAAGTATCCAAACAACAGAAGAATAAGTGATTATTACATTTTAACAGAAGTGTAGATAGAACTTGTTGAAACCGAAAATAAGCAGATATTAACAGTAAATGAACAAGTGGATTAATAATCTATTTTTACAGTTTGTCCTTAATAATTTTAACCAAATAATAGGTAGATAAATGACACTATTTTACTGCATACGTCAGCAGACTAATTAGGAGCCTTTGTTTGTTTACTTACTACTAAAAGACAAGTTGTCTAGTATATTCACTATTTTATTTAGGGACAAAATTGCAATAATAAACATTTGTGGTATCATCCAAAACTAATGTAAAGTATCCAAACAACAGAAGAATAAGTGATTATTACATTTTAACAGAAGTGTAGATAGAACTTGTTGAAACCGAAAATAAGCAGATATTAACAGTAAATGAACAAGTGGATTAATAATCTATTTTTACAGTTTGTCCTTAATAATTTTAACCAAATAATAGGTAGATAAATGACACTATTTTACTGCATACGTCAGCAGACTAATTAGGAGCCTTTGTTTGTTTACTTACTACTAAAAGACAAGTTGTCTAGTATATTCACTATTTTATTTAGGGACAAAATTGCAATAATAAACATTTGTGGTATCATCCAAAACTAATGTAAAGTATCCAAACAACAGAAGAATAAGTGATTATTACATTTTAACAGAAGTGTAGATAAAACTTGTTGAAACCGAAAATAAGCAGATATTAACAGTAAATGAACAAGTGGATGAATAATCTATTTTTACAGTTTGTCCTTAATAATTTTAACCAAATAATAGGTAGATAAATGACACAATGTTACTGCATACGCCTTTGTTTGTTTACTTACTACTAAAAGACAAGTTGTCTAGTATATTCACTATTTTATTTAGGGACAAAATTGCAATAATAAACATTTGTGGTATCATCCAAAACTAATGTAAAGTATCCAAACAACGGAAGAATAAGTTATTATTACATTTTAACAGAAGTGTAGATAGAACATGTTGAAACCGAAAATAAGCAGATATTAACAGTAAAAGAACAAGTGGATTAATAATCCATTTTTACATCCATCCATCCATCCATTTTCTACCGCTTATTCCCTTTCGGGGTCGCGGGGGGCGCTGGCGCCTATCTCAGCTACAATCGGGCGGAAGCCGTTTGTCCTTAATAATTTTAACCAGATAATAGGTAGATAATTGACACAATGTTACTGCATACGCCTTTGTTTGTTTACTTACCACTAAAAGACAAGTTGTCTAGTATATTCACCAGTTTATTTAGGGACCAAAATTGCAATAATAAACATATGTTTCATGTACCCTAAGATTTTTTTGTTAATATAAAGCCAATAATGTTGTTTTTTTGTGGTGCCCTTTATTTACAAAAGTATCGAAATACATTTTCCAGTACCAAAATATTGGTATCGGGACAACCCCACTGTGTATATATTAGAATAGTGTTTATCTCCCGTCCAAAGGCAAAACCCAGTAACTCAATTTTGGTCAAAACTGAGCTGATAATAATTTTGGAGTTCCTAGGTGATATGCGATATTCCGTAAGTAAGCAGTTACGCGCATGGCAGGACCTAGCAACTACCACAACAGAAAAACCTAGTATCTCAAGGGACCAATCGGAGCTTCTTTGTCAGTCGCCTTATTGTCTTTAATGAGACATTTGCACGAATTTGCCGATTATGTGATATCATGGCACGAGGGGATATTTGGAAGATTGGCCCAGGACGTTGCAAGCACCTTCATTAAATGTATTGTTCTAGATTCTTCCCCTTGCATACTCTTTTGGGCAGATAACTGTGGAGGTCCAAATAAAAACTGGACGCTGCCCAATGTGCAAACGCAGATTGTGATAAAATATCTGGAGGATATTCATGAGAGCAGATTCAATCTGCAAGAAAATGAAAGCTCGGGAATACATCTTTGCGTTTGATGACTTTGTAGATCTTTGTAAGACAGCATCAAGATGGATTGGTTTATCTTTGTTTTCTCAAAATCAGCTAGAAGTGAGTTACTAGGTTTTGCAACGCACTTCTTGTCAGGATCCCCAGCAAGAACATCCAGAAGCTGCAGTACATACAAAATAGTGCTGCGAGGATCCTGATGAGAGTGCGGAAACATGACCAACTCGCAAATCCCTTCACTGGCTGCCTGTTCCATTCAGGATTGAATTCAAAATCTCCCTACTAAGTCACCAGTGCCTCCATGGAAATGCCGCCCTCTACCTCAAGGAACTGCTCACCCCCAAATCCTCCACACGACACCTCCGCTCCATACAGGCTAACCTCCTCCAACCTCCACGGACAAAGCTTCGAACAATGCTCCCAATCTGTGGAACGCTCTCCCTGACCACCTGAGGGCACCTCAGACTGTGGATGCTTTTAAAAAAAAAGGCTTAAAACCCATCTTTTTAAAAAAGCCTTTCTATAGACATGCATGCTGGTTGTAGCCTTTTGGGCTGTTTCTAGTTTTATATTTTATTTATTTTTATTATTACTATTTTTTACACTGTGGCACTTTGAGGTTGTTTGCTCGACGTAAAGTGCTTTTTACAAATAAAATCTATTATTATTATTATTTTGCCTTTGGACGGGAGTTATGTTGTGTACAAGGTGTATTTATAATATTTTGTGTAAAGGTTTTACTACTTGTATCAGGGATTTTGTTTTATTTTTATAGGGTTAGGTGAAATAAGTGCTCAACTTTAGCCTGAACCATTTCGGTCTGTGAAATTGTCAGTTTATAAATTCATGGATACAAAACTTTATTTTGTTGACCACTGACCGAGGGAATAGTAAACTCAACTAATTATCGATGCATCTTTATCATAAAATAAAGATGCATCGATAATTAGTTAAGTTTACTAATTATCGATGCATCTTTATTATAAAATAAAGATGCATCGATAATTATTTGAGTTTACCATTTCCTTGGTATATTGATGCAATTTTACATTTCGATTCTCTAATTAAGCGTTTATCACTCACAACATTAAAAACAGTGCATTTGTAATCAAAAAAACAGTTGAATTAATTCCCACATTTATTAAATTAATGAAAATGCGTGCAAAACTGGACCATAAGTGCTCTATAATAAAGGAGCTGGTCGGATCTCTCGGTGAGGTCAGCCAAATTTTAGAACTGTCTGCATTATTTTATTTACAAAAAACACAATACGAAGGTCCTGTAGTCCTGGGTTCAAATCCAGGCTCGGGGTCTTTTTGTGTGGAGTTTGCATGTTCTCCCCGTGACTGCGTGAGTTCCTTCCGGGTACTCCTGCTTCCTCCCACTTCCAAAGACATGCACCTGGGGATAGGTTGATTGGCAACACTAAATTGGCCCTAGTGTGTGAATGTGAGTGTGAATGTTGTCTGTCTATCTGTGTTGGCCCTGCGATGAGGTGGCGACTTGTCCAGGGTGTACCCCGCCTTCCAGCCCGATTGTAGCTGAGATAGGCGCCAGCACCCCCCGCGACCCCGAAAGGGAATAAGCGGTAGAAAATGGATGGATGGATATTTTGGACTATTATTTTGGGGCTGGTTCTGTCCAAGAGACGTGTAATCAATGACGCAACACGTACAACTTTTTTTTTTTTTTATAAAAGCTGCTAGAAATATCAATTTTACAGACGGATTTTGGTCTAAATATTCAAATAATTTTGTATTAATCCATTACTTACAAATTAATTAATAATTTTTTGGGGCCTGCTTCTGTCCAAGGGACATGTAATCAATAATGCAATAAATACAACTTTTTTTTTTGTATCATTTAATACTTTTTTTTTTTTTTAAGCTGTTAGAAATTTAAATTTCATGGACAGATTTTAGTCTAAATATTCAAATAATTATTTATTAATCCAATACTTACTAATTAATTAATTATTCCTTTTGGGCTGCTTCTATCCAAGGGATGTGTAATCAATAAGGCAAGAAGTTCAACTTTTTTTTTTCTTTTTTCTATTTTTAACTTTTTTTTTAAGCTGTGAGAAATGTCAATTTCACGGACGGATTTTAGTCTAAATATTCAAATAATTATTTATTAATCCAATACTTACTAATTAATTAATTACTCTTTTTGGGCTACTTTTATCCAAGGGACGTGTAATCAATAAGGCAACAAATACAATTTTTTTTTTTTTTTTAATCATTTAATACTTCTTTTTTTTAAGCCGCCAGGAATTTAAATTTCACAGACGGATTTTAGTCTAAATACTCTAACAATTATTTATTAATCCATTACTTACTAATTAAATAATTATTATTTTGGGGGCTGGCTCTGTCTAAGACACGTGTAATCAATGATGCAACACGTACAACTTTTAAAAAATTTTTTTTTATAAAAGCTGCTAGAAATATCAATTTTACAGACGGATTTTGGTCTAAATATTCAAATAATTTTGTATTAATCCATTACTTACAAATTAATTAATAATTTTTTGGGGGCCTGCTTCTGTCCAAGGGACGTGTAATCAATAATGCAACAAATACAACTTTTTTTTTTTGTATCATTTAATACTTTTAAATTTTTTTAAGTTACTTGAAATTTAAATTTCATGGACGGATTTTAGTCTAAATATTCAAATAATTATTTATTAATCCAATACTTATTAATTAATTATTATTTTTGGGCTGCTTCTGTCCAAGGGATGTGTAATCAATAAGGCAACAAGTACAACTTTTATTTTATTTTTTTCTATCATTTAACTTTTTTTTTTAAGCTGTGAGAAATGACAATTTCACGGACTGATTTTGGTCTAAGTATTCAAATAATTATTTATTAATCCATTACTTACTAATTAATTAATTATTCCAACACTACATCTTTTTTTAAAAAAAATCATTTAATACTTTTTTTTTTTTAACTGTTACAAATGTTAATTTCATGGACGGATTTTAGTCTAAATCAATCCGTTACTTACTAATTAATTACCTAATTATTTGGGGCTGCTTCTGTCCAATTGACATGTAATCAATAATGCAACACGTACAACTTTTTTTTTTTTTTTTAATCATTTAACACTTTTTACATTATTTTTAACCGCTAAAAATGTCAATTTCACGGACGGATTTCAGTCTAAATATTCAAATAATTATTTATTAATCCAATACTTACTACTTAATTAATTATTCTTTTTGGGCTGCTTCTGTCCAAGGGACGTGTAATCAATAAGGCAACAAGTACAACTTTTTTTTTTCTTTTTTTCTATCATTTAACTTTTTTTTTCAAGCTGTGAGAAATGTCAATTTCACGGACTGAATTTGGTCTAACTATTCAAATAATTATTTATTAATCCATTACTTACTAGTTAATTAATTATTCCAACACTACATCTTTTTTTAAAAAAATCATTTAATACTTTTTTTTTTTTAACTGTTACAAATGTTAATTTCATGGATGGATTTTAGTCTAAATATTCAAGTAATTATTTATCAATCCGTTACTTACTAATTAATTACTTAATTTTTTTGGACTGCTTCTGTCCAATTGACATGTAATCAATAATGCAACACGTACAACTTTTTTTTTTTTTTTTTATCATTTAACACTTTTTACATTATTTTTAACCGTTAAAAATGTAAACTTCACGGACGGATTTCAGTCTAAATATTCAAATAATTATTTATTAATCCAATACTTACTACTTAATTATTCTTTTTGGGCTGCTTCTGTCCAAGGGACGTGTAATCAATAAGGCAACAAGTACAACTTTTTTTTTTCTTTTTTTCTATCATTTAACTTTTTTTTTCAAGCTGTGATAAATGTCAATTTCACGGACGAATTTTAGTCCAACTATTCAAATAATTATTTATTAATCCATTACTTACTAGTTAATTAATTATTCCAACAGTACATCTTTTTTTAAAAAATCATTTAATACTTTTTTTTTTTTAACTGTTACAAATGTTAATTTCATGGACGGATTTTAGTCTAAATATTCAAGTAATTATTTATCAATCCGTTACTTACTAATTAATTACTTAATTTTTTTGGACTGCTTCTGTCCAATTGACATGTAATCAATAATGCAACACGTACAACTTTTTTTTTTTTTTTTTATCATTTAACACTTTTTACATTATTTTTAACCGTTAAAAATGTAAACTTCACGGACGGATTTCAGTCTAAATATTCAAATAATTATTTATTAATCCAATACTTACTACTTAATTATTCTTTTTGGGCTGCTTCTGTCCAAGGGACGTGTAATCAATAAGGCAACAAGTACAACTTTTTTTTTCTTTTTTCTATCATTTAACATTTTTTTTTCAAGCTGTGATAAATGTCAATTTCACGGACGGATTTTAGTCTAACTATTCAAATAATTATTTATTAATCCATTACTTACTAGTTAATTAATTATTACGTGTGGGCTGCATCAGTCCAAGGGACGTGTCATCAATATTGCAACACGATGCAGACAACTGAAAAATATCGACAATACTGCGATCGCATCTGGTATCGACAGTGTCGATATTGGCATCGTCTCGCCCCCGCCCCCACTTGACGTGTCCCCCCGCCACCCCTAAAGGCAATAAGCCGTAGAAAATGGATGGATGGATGGACATTGATTATTGATGTTGACTAGTGGATTTTGTAATCGTGTATCTAAAAGTATTAATGTACAATCTCCTCTCTGCTCCGTGCAGGGTTTGGAGGTGTTCTGTTCCGAGAACGACTTCTGCTCGGACATTTACCTCAAGTTTTACAACACGGCAGACCGAGACGAAATGTATTATTACATCGCCACGTTCATGGGTGAGTCAGGGTGAAAATGTGCGTTGCTTAAAATCCAGCACGGGCCCAGAAGAATGTTTCCTCTCCCTGTCTAGACAACCACATCACGGAGCACACGGCAGAGAGCTACATGCTGCAGTGGCAGCGCGGCCACCTGAGCAACTACCAGTATCTCCTCCACCTCAACAACCTCGCCGACCGCAGCTGCAACGACCTCTCGCAGTACCCCGTCTTCCCTTGGGTGATTGGCGACTACACGAGTACACACCTAGGTGGCTTTGCAGAGCGTGGCATCTTTTTGATGAAATTCCCATCAGCTGTAACACAAAACTGCAATACGTGGAGTAGGTGTGTCGTTTATGGCCGCACTTCTTTCTGTCTTTCAGATTTGACGAACCCCGTCACCTTTCGGGACCTGAGCAAACCTGTGGGTGCGTTGAACAAGGAGCGGCTGGACCGATTGCTGGTGAGACTTGATCAGTATAAGACAGGGGTCGGGAACCTTTTTGGCTGAGAGAGCCATGAAAGCCAAATATTTGAAAATATATTCCCGTGAGAGCCTTATAATATTTTTTAACACTGAATACAACTGTCAGGTTCAAACACTGATGACATTTATTAAACAGACTAGAAGCAAGGAATTAAACAGAGACTGGATTTAATTTAGCTCTCTGACAAGAGAATTCTACACCTTTTTTATTTTGACTTTTCCTGATTACAACAAAAAAATGCGTGCATCTCTTATTCTTTTTAATAACATTGTTATTCTGAAGCTAACCAATAATAGCTAAGATGCTACGCTAATCGACGCTAACATGCTATTTACCGGCGGTGCTAAACCAGACATGGTACAGAGATGTATGGATAACCTGTAGATGCATTTGCAACTATATTATGTTTCCTTCCACCCACATTTAATGCGAAACAAACACTTACCAATCAACAGATTTAAGTTGCTCCAGTGTCACAAGATGCGAAAGTCCTGATCGTTTGGTCCGCACATTTTACCGGCGATGCTAACGCAGCTATTCGGCCATGCTATGGCTATGAATAGCATCATTAGCTATTCGCTCAATAGCTTCAGTTTCTTCTTCAATACTTTCATACTCCAACCATCCGTTTCAATACATGCGTAATCTGTTGAATCGCTTAACCCGCTGAAATCCGAGTTTGAATCCGAGCTAATGTCGCTATATCTTGCTGTGGTATTCGCCATTGTTTGTTTGTATTGGCAGCACTGTATGACGTCACAGGGAAATGAACAGTGTCTTCGCAGAGAGCGAAAAAAGGCACTTTAAAGCTTTTTTTAGGGATATTCCGGGACCGGTAAAATTTGGCACCCCCGGCCAAACTATGAAAAAAACTGCGACTTACAGTCCGAAAAAAACGGTACAAATATATACTATCAGCATAATACAGTCATCACACAAGTTAATCATCAGAGTATATACATTAAATTATTGACATTATTTACAATCCGGGGGGTGGGTCGCGGAGGGTCGCTTAGGTTGGGTTGCTATCAGCATATTTCAGTCAACAGTTTTATCATCTGAGAAATGGACATTGCAACAGTGTAGGTCTGACTTGGAAGGATATTTACAGTGAGCAGTGAACATAGTGAGCTCAGAAAGCATAAGAACAAGTACAGTATATACATTTGATTATTTACAACCCGGGGAGGTGGTATGTGGTGGGGGGAGGGTGTTAGTCTCGGCTTGTGGTTGCCTGGAAGTGTTCTACAGCGGTGTTTTAAAAAGTCATTAATTTTATTTTTTGATGATTGGCAACACTAAATTGGCCCTAGTGTGTGAATGTGAGTGTGAGTGTTGTCTGTCTATCTGTGTTGGCCCTGCGATGAGGTGGCGACTTGTCCAGGGTGTACCCCGCCTTCCGCCCGATTGTAGCTGAGATAGGCGCCAGCGCCCCCCCGCGACCCCGAAAGGGAATAAGCGGTAGGAAATGGATGGATGGATGGGATGGATTCCGATAATTTCCGCTATTACATTTTAAGGCATTTATCGGCCGACCTATCATCTCTAATCGGTACCCTTAATGTAGACCAGGGGTGTCCAAACTTTTTCCACAGAGGGCCGCACACGGAAAAATTTAAGCATGCGGGAGCCATTTTGATATTTTTCATTTTCAAACCATAATTAAAGCTGCAAGCAGCGTTGGTCGGGTCCGCCTTTGGCCGCTGCCGCCGCTACTCATGCCCTGGTCTAAGTCAGACCAACATAGAGGTTTTTATTTCATGTCTCTACGACATTTCTAACAGAAGTTACATGCAGTTTTGTCTGGGTTTTTTCCAAGGGGGCGCTAAGCGCAATTTAGATTATTGGGGTTTGGTTTTTTATTAGATGGCAGTTTTTGCCAGTCCTTATATTTGTGTAAAATTTGGTGAGTTTTGAAGCATGTTAAGGGGGTGAAATTATAGATCGGCGATTCTGGATGTTGTTGATAAATGGCTTTTGTTTTGCATAGTAGAGCTTTAACTAGCACTTTGAAGCATTTTAAGGGGGTCAAATTACAGTTTAAAGAGGCAAAAATGACATTTTTTAGGAAACTTTGCACAGGGGTTTTTTGAAGGCGCGTAAAATCCAAACCGGAGCAGTAATCAAAAGGGTTTAATGTCTCTCCTGTGCGAGTTTGAAGCCGAAACAACAAACGCACTGGGAGGAGTTTCGATTTGAAAAAGGTGACGGGTTTTTACAAAACTTTTATTTAGAAGGGGTAATTTTTAACTTCCTGTTGATTTTGGCCCTAGGATGTCAATTATCTAAATGTAGATCTAAGTGAGACCTACATAGAAGTTTTTGTTTCATGTCTTTCCGACATTCCTACTGGAAGTTACAAGCAGTTTTGTCTGTTTTCTCTTCCTAGGAGCAGTTTTTTCTGTGTTTTATTCAAAAATTGCGCTAGAGCGCAATTTTGAGTTTTATTAATTTTTTTTTTCATTAGATCGCAATTTCTGCCAGTCCTGATGTGTCTGCCAAGTTTGGTGAGTTTTGAAGCATTTTAAGGGGGTCAAATTACAGCTCAAAGAGGCAAAAATAGCATTTTTTGCGAAAATTTTGCTTTGAAAGGGTTTTGCAAAATTTCTGTTGATTTTAGGTATAGGAGTTTCTGATGGGGAATTTAGGTCTAGGTCAGTTCTACATAGAGGATTTTGTTTTATGTCTCTACGACATTCCTACCGGAAGTTACAAGCAGTCCATTTTTTGTCTTTTCCTAGGGGGCGCTAGCGCGCAATTTTGATTTTTCTGGTTTGGCTCCCTAATATGTTGGGAAGAAATTCCTCACCGACGCGTGTGTCAAATTTGGTGTGTTTTGAGGCATGGTCAGTGGGTCAAAATACAGCGCATAGGCGAGTATGCGTGCGGAAGAAAGAAAGAATAATAAAACGTTACAGGAATATGGCAAAGGACTCCTGTGGAGTCCTTTGCCATAGGCAGGGCGGACCCTAATAATAATAAAACACACCAGATACAATAGGGTCCTTGCCTATGGCAAAGGACTCCTGTGGAGTCCTTTGCCATAGGCAGGGCGGACCCTAATAATAATAAAACACACCAGATACAATAGGGTCCTTGCCTATGGCAAAGGACTCCTGTGGAGTCCTTTGCCATAGGCAGGGCGGACCCTTACAAAATGTATTCTTTTTTTTTTTTTTTATCCTTAGGGCTCCTGGGGAGCATAGAGGGTCTCAGTCACTAAAATGTTAAAAATAAGTCAAATTATTATTATTTTTTTATTTATTTAATGCTTACAGTAATTCTCCATATAAACAACTTGAGGTTGATATAAAGTAAAACAAATTAGGTTTTATGCCTTTTCTGTCAAAGACAACTTTGTTTTTTATATTAAAACTGAAATATGCAGTATTTAGAGAGATAGATAGTACTTTATTGATTCCTTCAGGAGAGTTCTTTTATTTAGCAATTAAAGCCCTCAAAAATCAATAATCGGATGGTAGAGTGGCCGTGCCAGTAACTTGAGGGTTGCAGGTTCGATTCCCGCTTATGCCATCCTAGTCACTGCCGTTGTGTCCTTGGGCAAGACACTTTACCCACCTGCTCCCAGTGCCACCCTCACTGGTTTAAATGTAACTTAGATATTGGGTTTTACTATGTAAAGCGCTTTGAGTCACTAGAGAAAAGCGCTATATAAATATAATTCACTTCACTTAATGCAGGACACCATTGGTTTTAATTATTTAATATTTTTGAGTAATCACAGTGAAAAGTTAAATAAAATCCTACTAAATATATTTGAGATCCGAAAGGTTCCCCACTCATAAAGTGATACATTTTTATGAATTTTTTAACTTTTTTAACACTTAAATTTCAAATTTTTGTTTGTTTTATGCTCTTTGGTCAAAACTTTGATGTTTTTATATGGCCACCACACAACATATGCGATATTTTTTCCACATAAAACATTTTAAAGTGATAATTTTTAAGTAATAATTCATTATAACATAGATTTTTTTGTCCTTTTTATTTTTTTTTTGAGCAATGGAAGAAAAGAAAAAATAAAGACAAAAGGAACAAAAAAACTGCCTGCATGCAGGCTTTGTGTCAACTTTGCCGCTTTTTCCTCATTAGATTTCACCTCATTCCACTTTTTTTAAATTGTTTTTTTTTATTTTTGCAATACTATCAATTTTGCAATTTTTGCAGAATGTGTGGCGGGCCGCAAATGGCCCCCGGGCCGCACTTTGGACAACCCTGATGTAGACAATACAAAAAAAATTACAATTTAAAAAAAAATTATTTCGCCCCTCTCATGTAACTGAATAAAATCGGTCAATAATCAAACATTCTTTGTATGTTTACAGTGTCGCTTCAGAGGCATGCCCGAGCCTCGCTTCATGTATGGCAGCCATTACTCTTCTCCGGGCTACGTCCTCTTTTACCTGGTCAGAGTGGGTAAGTCCTACGTCTCCCACTTGACTTCAAACACACACCGTGCGGTCATTGCATGCGTGCCCCCTCACAGCTCCAGAACACATGTTGTGTCTGCAGAATGGCCGCTTCGACCACGCAGACCGCATGTTTAACAGGTAAATGTATTTGGTACCGAAGTACCCAGTGTGCCGTCACTAACTGACATTCCTTGCTTTTACAGTGTTGGTGAAACCTGGAAAAACTGCCTTGAGGGGGCAACAGACTTTAAAGAGGTCAATAATATTACATCACACTGCATAGCAAAGTTATTTTTGCCACTAGCTCTTTTTTTTGTTCATCAATCAGCTGATTCCAGAGTTTTACGGGGACGACCCCAGCTTCTTGAGGAACCAACTGAATCTGGATCTGGGCCGGCGGCAGAACGGAAGCTACGTTGGCGATGTATCTCTGCCACCATGGGCCTCAGGTGAACTTTGGCAAAGGCCGTCTTCCAAAATGTGCACTTTCACACTTGCAGTTAGATAAATATAGTATTTGTACTCTGTTCCTGGATAGGGATGGTAATTGTTTATATATTATCCAATATTGGCGACAATTTGATATTTATGGAATGGCGATGGTCCTTAAACTATACTTAAATGGAAAACATGTACTGTACATATTACATATTGTTATGAAGGTGTCTGTTACTACATTATATATATACTTGCAGTGTGTATATTGTACATATTACATATTGTTATGAAGGTGTCTGTTACTACATTATATATACACTTGCAGTGTGTATATTATACATATTACATATTATGAAGGTGTCTGTTACTACATTATATATATACTTGCAGTGTGTATATTGTACATATTACATATTATGAAGGTGTCTGTTACTACATTATATATATACTTGCAGTGTGGATATTGTACATATTACATATTATGAAGGTGTCTGTTACTACATTATATATATACTTGCAGTGTGTATATTGTACATATTACATATTATTATGAAGGTGTCTGTTACTACATTATATATATACTTGCAGTGTGTATATTGTACATATTACATATTGTTATGAAGGTGTCTGTTACTACATTATATACACTTGCAGTGTGTATATTGTACATATTACATATTGTTATGAAGGTGTCTGCTACTACATTATATATATACTTGTAGTGTGTATATTGTACATATTACATATTGTTATGAAGGTGTCTGTTACTACATTATGTATACACTTGCAGTGTGTATATTGTACATATTACATATTGTTATGAAGGTGTCTGTTACTACATTATATATATACTTGCAGTGTGTATATTATACATATTACATATTATGAAGGTGTCTGTTACTACATTATATATATACTTGCAGTGTGTATATTGTACATATTACATATTATGAAGGTGTCTGTTACTACATTATATATATACTTGCAGTGTGGATATTGTACATATTACATATTATGAAGGTGTCTGTTACTACATTATATATATACTTGCAGTGTGTATATTGTACATATTACATATTATTATGAAGGTGTCTGTTACTACATTATAGACATACTTGCAGTGTGTATATTGTACATATTACATATTATTATGAAGGTGTCTGTTACTACATTTTATATATATACTTGCAGTGTGTATATTGTACATATTACATATTATGAAGGTGTCTGTTACTACATTATATATATACTTGCAGTGTGTATATTGTACATATTACATATTATGAAGGTGTCTGTTACTACATTATATATATACTTGCAGTGTGTATATTGTACATATTACATATTATTATGAAGGTGTCTGTTACTACATTATATATATACTTGCAGTGTGTATATTGTACATATTACATATTGTTATGAAGGTGTCTGTTACTACATTATATACACTTGCAGTGTGTATATTGTACATATTACATATTGTTATGAAGGTGTCTGCTACTACATTATATATATACTTGTAGTGTGTATATTGTACATATTACATATTGTTATGAAGGTGTCTGTTACTACATTATGTATACACTTGCAGTGTGTATATTGTACATATTACATATTGTTATGAAGGTGTCTGTTACTACATTATATATATACTTGCAGTGTGTATATTATACATATTACATATTATGAAGGTGTCTGTTACTACATTATATATATACTTGCAGTGTGTATATTGTACATATTACATATTATGAAGGTGTCTGTTACTACATTATATATATACTTGCAGTGTGGATATTGTACATATTACATATTATGAAGGTGTCTGTTACTACATTATATATATACTTGCAGTGTGTATATTGTACATATTACATATTATTATGAAGGTGTCTGTTACTACATTATAGACATACTTGCAGTGTGTATATTGTACATATTACATATTATTATGAAGGTGTCTGTTACTACATTTTATATATATACTTGCAGTGTGTATATTGTACATATTACATATTATGAAGGTGTCTGTTACTACATTATATATATACTTGCAGTGTGTATATTGTACATATTACATATTATGAAGGTGTCTGTTACTACATTATATATATACTTGCAGTGTGTATATTGTACATATTACATATTATGAAGGTGTCTGTTACTACATTATATATATACTTGCAGTCTGTATATTGTACATATTACATATTATGAAGGTGTCTGTTACTACATTATATATATACTTGCAGTGTGGATATTGTACATATTACATATTATGAAGGTGTCTGTTACTACATTATATATATACTTGCAGTGTGTATATTGTACATATTACATATTATTATGAAGGTGTCTGTTACTACATTTTATATATATACTTGCAGTGTGTATATTGTACATATTACATATTATGAAGGTGTCTGTTACTACATTATATATATACTTGCAGTGTGTATATTGTACATATTACATATTATGAAGGTGTCTGTTACTACATTATATATATACTTGCAGTGTGTATATTGTACATATTACATATTATGAAGGTGTCTGTTACTACATTATATATATACTTGCAGTGTGTATATTGTACATATTACATATTATGAAGGTGTCTGTTCCTACATTTTATATATATACTTGCAGTGTGTATATTGTACATATTACATATTATTATGAAGGTGTCTGTTACTACATTTTATATATATACTTGCAGTGTGTATATTATACATATTACATATTGTTATGAAGGTGTCTGTTACTACATTATATATATACTTGCAGTGTGTATATTGTACATATTACATATTGTTATGAAGGTGTCTGTTACTACATTTTATATATATACTTGCAGTGTGTATATTGTACATATTACATATTATGAAGGTGTCTGTTCCTACATTTTATATATATACTTGCAGTGTGTATATTGTACATATTACATATTATTATGAAGGTGTCTGTTACTACATTTTATATATATACTTGCAGTGTGTATATTATACATATTACATATTGTTATGAAGGTGTCTGTTACTACATTATATATATACTTGCAGTGTGTATATTATACATATTACATATTATGAAGGTGTCTGTTACTACATTATATATATACTTGCAGTGTGTATATTGTACATATTACATATTATGAAGGCGTCTGCTACTACATTATGAATATACTTGCAGTGTGTATATTGTACATATTACATATTGTTATGAAGGTGTCTGTTACTACATTATATATATACTTGCAGTGTGTATATTGTACATATTACATATTGTTATGAAGGTGTCTGCTACTACATTATATATATACTTGCAGTGTGTATATTGTACATATTACATATTGTTGTTATGAAGGTGTCTGTCACTACATTATATATATACTTGCAGTGTGTATATTGTACATATTACATATTATGAAGGTGTCTGTTACTACATTATGAATATATTTGCAGTGTGTATATTGTACATATTACATACTGCTATGATAGTGTATGTTACTACATTATATATACACTTGCAGTGTTTTTATTGTACATATTACATATTGTTATGAAGGTGTCTGCTACTACATTATATATATACTTGCAGTGTGTATATTGTACATATTACATATTATGAAGGTGTCTGTACTACATTATGAATATATTTGCAGTGTGTATATTGTACATATTACATACTGCTATGATAGTGTATGTTACTACATTATATATACACTTGCCGTGTGTATATTGTACATATTACATATTCCAACTCGTACTGCAACAAACTCTCTTTATTTTGTCATTCATTCGTTCCCACATCGTGACTGTTTTATGTTTTGAATTATTAAGCTCACAAGTAAACCATACAAACGAAGAAGAACGTCTGGAGTTTTGTTTTGTTGTTGCCGCAGCGAGCGGAGTGAATGTGAAAGTAGAGGAGCGTCAAGCTAAGGCTACTTTAGGAAATCTACACGTTTTACTCAATATAGGCCGTCAAATCTCAGCAATAAGCTGGAATATTTTACTGAGATCATTTAGGACCAAAACCCTTAAAACAAGTAAAACACTCTAACATAAAATCAGCTTAGTGAGAAGAATTTTCTTATAAGACAGAAAAGAAGCAAAAATCATCTTTATTTGGGTTATTTAATCTTACTTAGATTTCAGTGTTTGCAGTGTAAGTATGTAAGTGCACATCAGATATTAAAGGGGAACATTATCACAATTTCAAAAGGGTTAAAAACAATAAAAATCAGTTCCCAGTGGCTTGTTTTATTTTTCGAAGTTTTTTTCCAAATTTTACACCTCCCGGAATATCCCTAAAAAAAGCTTTAAAGTTCTTGATTTTCGCTATTTGCGATGCGACTATCCATTTCCCTGTGACGTCATACAGGGTTGCCAATACAAACAACATGGCGGTTACCACAGCAAGATATAGCGACATTAGCTCGGATTCAAACTCGGATTTCAGCGATTCAACAGATTACGCATGTATTGAAACAGATGGTCGGAGTATGGAGGCAGATAGCGAAAACGAAATTGAAGCTATTGAGCGAATAGCTATTGACGCTATTCGGCCATAGCGTGGGTGTACCTAATGAAGTGGCCCATAGCATTAGCATCGCCGGTAAAATGTGTGGACCAAACGATCAGGACTTTCGCATCTTGTGACACTGGAGCAACTTAAATCTGTCGATTGTTAAGTGTTTGTTTCGCATTAGTTTCAAATGTACATACAGCTAGCGTAAATGGCATGTTAGCATCGATTAGCATAGCATGTTAGCATCGATTAGCTGGCAGTCATGCCGCGACCGAATATGTCTGATTAGCACATAAGTCAACAACGTCAACAAAACTCACCTTTGTGATTTTGTTGACTTAATCGTTGCAAATGCATCTGCAGGTTATCCATACTACTCTGTGCCATGTCTGTCTTAGCATCGCCGGTAAAATGTGAAGACACTTTGGTACATTCAATGGGGGTCTGGCGGCAGATTTCTTGCCAGTGGTGCAACTTCAATCTCTCCCTGTTAGTGTTGTTACACCCTCCGACAACACACCGACCAGGCATGATGTCTCCAAGGTTCCGAAAAATAGTCGAAAAAACGGAAAATAACAGAGCTGAGAGACCCGGTGTTTGTAATGTGTTACCTCGGTGACGTCATCGCTAAAAGAGCGATAAACAGAAATGCGTTTAAAGTGCCAAAATTCACCCATTTAGAGTTCGGAAATCGGTTAAAAAAAGACATGGTCTTTTTTCTGCAACATCAAGGTATATATTGACGCTTGCATAGGTTTGGTGATAATGTTCCCCTTTAAGTGTCCTCTCTGCTCTCCACTACAGACGCTAAAGATTTCCTTGAGAAGCACAAGATGGCGCTGGAGAGTCCGTATGTGTCCCAGCACCTCCACGAGTGGATCGACTTGGTGTTTGGTTTCAAGCAGAAAGGCGGCGAAGCCGTCACGGCCAATAACGGTACTCAAAATCACCCAAAGTAGTCCAGGGGGGGGAGTTTCAAAATAAAAGTCGTGTCTTCCTCCGCCAGTGTTTCATCCGCTGACCTACGAAGGCGGCGTGGACTGTGACAGGTAGGAAGCCTTTTTGCCGACACACTTTCAGCCTTGAACGCCCACGTCTGTTTGTTGGACAGCATCAAGGACGCCGACCAGCGCGTGGCCATGTTGACACAAATACTGGAGTTCGGCCAGACCCCCACACAACTCTTCACCACTCCTCATCCTCAGAGGATCACGCCGAGGTTGCAGCAGAACTCGCCCAGGAGCCCCAGCCTCACCTCGCCCATCAGCGACCTCACCCCAGGTCAGTCCTGTTGATTTGGAGGTCGAAGTTGAGCCCTCGGCGGTCTAGACCAGGGCTCGGGAACCCAAAATGTTGAAATATACAAAAAAAAAAATGCAACTCAGTATTCTTCTTCCTCCAAACACGACGAGTTGAGTTGATACCAAAATGGATACACGGATGATACAGCAGAGGATTGGGAGAATGTCATGTGGTCAGATGAAACCAAAATAGAACTTTTTGGTATAAACTTGTCGTGTTTGGAGAAAGAAAAATACTGAGTTGCATCCCAAGAACACCATACCTACTGTGAAGCATGGGGGTGGAAACATCATGCTTTGGGACAAGATGATTGATCCGTGTTAAAGGGGAACATTATCACCAGACCTATGTAAGCGTCAATAAATACCTTGATGGTGCAGAAAAAAGACCATCTATTTTTTTAACCGATTTCCGAACTCTAAATGGGTGAATTTTGGCGAATTAAACGCTTTTCTGTTTATCGCACTGGAGGCGATGACGTCCGAATGTGACGTCGCCGAGGTAACACAGCCGCCATTTTCATTTTCAACACATTACAAACACCGGGTCTCAGCTCTGTTATTTTCCGTTTTTTTGACTATTTTTTGGAACCTTGGAGACATCATGCCTCGTCGGTGTGTTGTCGGAGGGTGTAACAACACTAACAGGGAGGGATTCAAGTTGCACCACTGGCAAGAAATCTGCCGCCAGACCCCCATTGAATGTGCCGGAGTGTCTCCACATTTTACCAGACATGGCACAGAGATGTATGGATAACCTGCAGATGCATTTGCAACGATAGTCAACGAAATCACAAAGGTGAGTTTTGTTGATGTTGACTGCCAGCTAATCGATGCTAACATGCTACGCTAATCGATGCTAACATGCTATTTACCGGCGGTGCTAAAGCAGACATGGCACAGAGTAGTATGGATAACCTGCAGATGCACTTGCAACGATAGTCACCGAAATCACAAAGGTGAGTTTTGTTGATGTTGACCGCCAGCTAATCGATGCTAACATGCTATTTACCGGCGGTGCTAAAGCAGACATGGCACACAGTAGTATGGATAACCTGCAGATGCATTTGCAACGATAGTCAACGAAATCACAAAGGTGAGTTTTGTTGATGTTGACTGCCAGCTAATCGATGCTAACATGCTATTTACCGGCGGTGCTAAAGCAGACATGGCACAGAGTAGTATGGATAACCTGCAGATGCATTTGCAACGATAGTCAACGAAATCACAAAGGTGAATTTTGTTGATGTTGACTGCCAACTAATCGATGCTAACATGCTACGCTAATCGATGCTAACATGCTATTTACCGGCGGTGCTAAAGCAGACATGGACATAACCTGCAGATGCATTTGCAACGATAGTCAACAAAATCACAAAGGTGAGTTTTGTTGATGTTGACCGCCAGATAATCGATGCTAACATGCTATTTACCGGCGGTGCTAAAGCAGACATGGCACAGAGTAGTATGGATAACCTGCAAGTTATTGCATTTGCAACGATAGTCAACGAAATCACAAAGGTGAGTTTTGTTAATGTTGACTGCCAGCTAATCGATGCTAACATGCTACGCTAATCGATGCTAACATGCTATTTACCGGCGGTGGCACAGAGATGTATGGATAACCTGTAGATGCATTTGCAACTATATTACGTTTCCTTCCACCCACATTTAATGCGAAACAAACACTTACCAATTTAAGTTGCTCCAGTGTCAAAAGATGCGAAAGTCCTGATCGTTTGGTCCGCACATTTTACCGGCGATGCTAACGCAGCTATTCGGCCATGCTATGGCTATGAATTTGCTCAATAGCTTCAGTTTCTTCTTCAATACTTTCATACTCCAACCATCTGTTTCAATACATGCGTAATCTGTTGAATCGCGTAAGCCGCTGAAATCCGAGTTTGAATCCGAGCTAATGTCGCTATATCTTGCTGTGGTATTCCCATTGTTTGTTTACATTGGCAGCCCTGTATGACATCACAGGGAAATGGATAGTGGTTTAGACGATAGCGAAAATAAAGCACTTTAAAGCTTTATTTAGGGATAATCCGAGACCGGTAAAATTTTGAAAACAACTTCAAAAAATACAACAAGCCACTGGGAACTGATTTTTATCGTTTTTAACCCTTTTGAAATTGTGATAATGTTCCCCTTTAAGGAAAGAATGAATGTATCGTGAGAGCTTTGAATGGTTGACCAAATACTTATTTTCCACTATCCCGGTATAGCTCGGTTGGTAGAGTGTCCGTGCCAGCAACTTGAGGGTTGCAGGTTCGAGTCCCGCTTCCGCCATCCTAGTCACTGCCGTTGTGTCCTTGGGCAAGACACTTTACCCACCTGCTCCCAGTGCCACCCACACTGGTTTAAATGTAACTTAGATATTGGGTGTCACTATGTAAAGCGCTTTGAGTCACTTGAGAAAAGCGCTATATAAATATAATTCACTTCACTTCACTATAATTTAAAAATAAATTATTTAAAATTCCCTACAATGTGAATTCCTGGATTTTTTTTCCACATTCTGTCTCTCACAGTTGAAGTGTACCTATGATGGCGGCGAAGATGACCAAGAAGAACGCGGAGTTGGAATATAATTACAACACTTTATGGACATATTTATATGATATTTACATATTTATATAAGCTCCATTCACAGACAGAGTCCCATTACATTTATGAGCAGTCGAGCGAGTCAAAAGCCGAAAAAAATAAAAATAAAAAATATATATATTTTTTTAATTTGTGGCGGCCGGCCGTGCGCAACCCGGGGGTCACTGGTTCAAATCCCACCTAGAACCAACCTCGTCACGTCCGTTGTGTCCTGAGCAAGACACTTCACCCTTGCTCCTGATGGTTGCTGGTTCGCGCCTTGCATGGCAGCTCCCTCCATCAGTGTGTGAATGTGTGTGTGAATGGGTAAATGTGGAAGTAGTGTCAAAGCGCTTTGAGTACCTTGAAGGTAGAAAAGCGCTATACAAGTATAACCCATTTGGTGGCGGGTCGCCACAAATAAATTAATGTGTGGGAAACCCTGGTGATGCTAAAAAATATTGAAGTA
Source organism: Nerophis ophidion (assembly GCF_033978795.1). Taxonomy (NCBI): domain Eukaryota; kingdom Metazoa; phylum Chordata; class Actinopteri; order Syngnathiformes; family Syngnathidae; genus Nerophis; species Nerophis ophidion. The sequence continues at coordinate 47,832,220 of NC_084625.1, read as the reverse complement.
ATAATAGTAGTATCGACCAGATACGTGCCTGTACTTTGTATCATTACAGTGGATGTCAGGTGTAAACCGGCACTTTTTTAGAGGCGGTATAGTACCGAATATGATGAATTATACCGTAAACACCCCCGTTTGTACTAAGAAGTACTGACGTGTGTCCGCAGGCTCTCTGAACGAGGACTCGTCCTTCGAGGACCTGACGGAGGAGAGCAGGAAGTTGGCCTGGTCCAACATGAGCCGCCTGAAGCCAGCCTGCCGCCACAAGATCCACAAGGAGTAGGTCCGAGGCGCACGTTGCCGGCGTTTGAGGTGACGTGTAACATTGGGCTGATTGCACAGGGCGGTGACGGCCATCGCTGTGACCCGAGACGGAGCTTCCATTTTCACCACGTCACAAGGTACCGCACTACATTTATTTGATGGACTTGGTTTTTTTTTTTTTGACGCCACTCTGTTCCAGACTCAACACTTAAGATGTTCTCCAAAGAACTGAAGGACTTTCAGAGGAGCATGTCGTTCTCTAACATGGTAGGAAGACCGCCTTGCTGCTTCCTCTTATTCTCTGGCACATTCTGTGTTAAAAAGAAGTCCCATTATTGTTAGAATAATTATTCCTAAGTTATCACATCAACTTTGTTACATCGAGCGCCCGGTGAGAAGGAAAAGCTGTTTTTGAAACCTACCAAGAGTAAGGCTTGTAAAACTCCACTGTGTAGGGGGGGAAGCAACATGAAGGGGTTTTGGTTTTCTTTCATCTATTATAATCAACAGAGAGATATCGTGTGACCCAAAAACTAGGGAAGAGGAAGCAGGACCAGACTCCCTTCCAGGCAACCTCTATTTTTGAACTTATTTGCAATCAACAGAAAGATAGTGTCTGACCCAAGAACTACGATAGCGAAGAGGAAACAGGACCAGACTCCCCTCCAGGCAACCTCTTTTTTTTAACTGTTTTACAAACCTCTTTTTTCTACTGTTTAACGATCAACAGAAATATATTGTCTGACCCAAGAACTACGAAAACGAAGAGGAAGCAGGGCCAGACTACCAGGCGACCTCTTTTTTGAACTGTTTTGCAAACCTCTTTTTTCATCTGTTTTACGATCAACAGAAAGATGTGTTCTGACCCAAGAACTACAAAAGCGAAGAGAAAGCAGGGCTAGACTCCCTTCCAAGCGACCTCTTTTTTTAAACTGTTTTACGAACCTTTTTTTTTTAACTGTTTTACGATCAAGAGAAAGATAGTGTCTGACCCAAGAAGTATGAAAGCGAAGAGGAAGCAGGACCAGACTCCCTTCCAGGCGACCTCTTTTTTGAACTGTTTTATGAACCTCTTTTTGGAACTGTTTCACGATCAACAGAAAGATGTTGTCTGACCCAAGAACTACGAAAGCGAAGAGGAAGCAGGACCAGACTCCCCTCCAAGCGACCTCTTTTTTAAACTGTTTTACGAACCTTTTTTTTTTTACTGTTTTACGATCAAGAGAAAGATAGTGTCTGACCCAAGAAGTATGAAAGCGAAGAGGAAGCAGGACCAGACTCCCTTCCAGGCGACATCTTTTTTGAACTCTTTTATGAACCTCTTTTTGGAACTGTTTCACGATCAACAGAAAGATGTTGTCTGACCCAAGAACTACGAAAGCGAAGAGGAAGCAGGACCAGACTCCCCTCCAGGCGACCTCTTTTTTTTAACTGTTTTACGAACTTCTTTTTTGAACTGTTTAATGATCAACAGAAATATATTGTCTGACCCAAGAACTACGAAAGCGAAGAGGAAGCAGAACCAGACTCCCTTCCAGGCGACCTCTTTTTTTAACTGTTTTACGATCAACAGAAAGATATTGTCTGAACCAAGGACTACGAAAGCGAAGAGGAATCAGGACCAGGCTCCCTTCCAGGCGACCTCTTTTTAGAATTGTTTTACGAACCTCTTTTTTGAACTTTTTTACGATCAACAGAAAGATATTGTCTGACCCAAGAACTACGTAAGCCAAGAGGAAGCAGGACCAGACTCCCCTCCCGGCGACCTCTTTTTTTACCTGTTTTAAGAACCTCTTTTTTTAACTGTTTTACGATCAACCGAAATATATTGTCTAACCCAAGAACTACAAAAGCAAAGAGGAAGCAGGACCAGGCTTCCCTCCAGACGACCTCTTTTTTTTAACTGTTTTACGATCAATCGAAAGATATTGTCTAACCCAAGAACCTCAAAAGTGAAAAGGAACCAGGACCAGACGACCTCTTTTTTTGAACAGTTTTACGACCTCTTTTTTTGAAATGGCCTTTTCTGTGAACTGTATACGACCCTCGTCCCTTAGAAGCAGCTGTGACCATGTGGTCAGGGAAGGTCCAAATAAAAGGAGGTGGTGTGCAATCTTTTGGCGGAGTGTGGGCGACACTGTAAGAGGTTACAGGTCCACACGTTTCTCCTCAATTGAGCCAAATTGAATTCTGTCTCTGTTTAATTCCTTGCTTCTTGTCTTGTTTAATAGATGTGATCAGTGTTTGAAGCTGACAATTATAATGTGTTTTTCAGGCCTTGTCGTCCTGCTTGATGCTGGCAGAAGCTCAAATGGTGGTTTGTTCCTCGTGGGACAACAACGTGTGCGTACATTTATATATTTTGCGTCACGCTTGGTAAATCCGCCGCTGACTGACTGGCGTTGTCGTCCCTTCCAGTTATTTCTACTCCATTCCGTACGGGAGGCGCCAGGACACGCTGATGGGACACGACGACGCCGTCAGTGAAGTGTGTTGGTCCGACAACAAGCTCTACACGGCGTCCTGGGATTCTACCGTCAAGGTGGAGGAGGCCGCCGCTGATTGTTTCCCCCTCGTTGTGTAGCAGTGACGTGATTGTGTTGCTGACCACACACAGGTGTGGCAGTGTGATCCCCACGCCTTGTGTGCTCACAAGAGGTCTCACTTTCAACTGCTGGCGGAGCTGGAACACGATTCTGGGGTGAGTTGTTCAACGTGTTTAACAGGAGATATTATATTTATGTCTTTTTAAGTAATCCATCCATCCATCCATTTTCTACCGCTTATTCCCTTTTTTAATTAATCATGATCTGTAATTAATTCATCTAATTAATCTATTTCTTTTAATCTTACCTAAAAAAAAAAGCTTTGTCTACACCAAAAACAAAGCCACATTCAAATGTATACGAGCCCTAAACTCACGTCTGAGGTTTCCTTGAGTTTGTTGATAATATTTGTTGGCTATAATTCATCCCAGTCGCTAACATCGCAACCAAGTTTTGTGTCTCTTGTAAATATTAATGTATGTGTATATATATACACACACATATGTATGTACATATATATGTGTATATATCCATCCATCCATCATCTTCCGCTTATCCGAGATCGGGTCGCGGGGGCAGCAGCCTAAGCAGGGAAGCCCAGACTTCCCTCTCCCCAGCCACTTCGTCTAGCTCTTCCCGGGGGATCCCGAGGCGTTCCCAGGCCAGCCGGGAGACATAGTCTTCCCAACGTGTCCTGGGTCTTCCCCGTGGCCTCCTACCGGTTGGACGTGCCCTAAACACCTCCCTAGGGAGGCGTTCGGGTGGCATCCTGACCAGATGCCCGAACCACCTCATCTGGCTCCTCTCGATGTGGAGGAGCAGCGGCTTTACTTTGAGTTCCTCCCGGATGGCAGAGCTTCTCACCCTATCTCTAAGGGAGAGACCCGCCACACGGCGGAGGAAACTCATTTCGGCCGCTTGTACCTGTGTGTATATTATATATACATATATATGTATATATAATATATATATATATATACATGTGTGTACGTACAGTACATGTGTATAAATATAAATGTATATATATATGTATATATGTGTATTGTATGTATATACATATGTATGTGTATATATACATGTATGTATATATATATATGTACGTTGGTATATATACACATATGTGCCTATATATATGTATATATAAATATATGTGTGTACTGTATGTACATGTATGTAGGTATACATACACCTATGTATATATATATATATGTACGTATATATATATATATATACACACATTTTCTACCGCTTGTCCCTTTGGGGGTCACTGCATGTATTACATATATATGTGTGTATATATATATATATATGTGTGTGTGTGTATATATATATATATATGTATACACGTGTGTATAAATATAAATGTATATATATATATATGTATTTATGTGTATTGTATGTATATACTTATGTATGTATATATGTGTATATACTTATGTATGTATATACATATGTATATATGTGTATATACATATGTATGTATGTATATGTGTACTGTATGTATATACATATGTATGTGAATATATACATGCATGTATATATATATGTGTGTGTGTGTATGTGTATTGTATGTATATACATATGTATGTGTATATATACATGTATGTATATATATATATGTACATTGGTATATATACACGTATGTGCCTATATATATGTATATATATGTATAAATATATGTGTGTACTGTATGTACATGTATGTATATATATGTATATTGGTATACATACACGTATGTATATATATATATATGTATGTGTATATATATATATATATATATATACACACATTTTCTACCGCTTGTCCCTTTGGGGGTCACTGCATGTATTACATATACATGTGTGTATATATATATATATATATATATATATATATGTATATATATATATATATATATATATACACGTGTGTGTACATACAGTACATGTGTATAAATATATATGTATTTATGTGTATTGTATGTATATACTTATTTATGTATGTGTATATACTTATGTATGTATATATGTGTATATACATATGTATGTATGTATGTGTACTGTATGTATATACATATGTATGTGAATATATATATGTATATACATATGTATGTGTATATATACACGTATGTGCCTATATATTTGTATGTATATATATATGTATATATATAAATATGTGTGTACTGTATGTACATGTATGTATTTATATATATGTATGTATACACGTATGTCTATATATATATATATATGTATATATATATATATATACACACACATTTTCTACCGCTTGTCCCTTTGGGGGTCACTGCATGTATTACATATATATGTGTATATATATGTATATATATATATGTATATATATATATATATATATATGTATATATATGTGTGTTTCTGAAAACCTCCGTGATTGTATTAACAGTAGATAGATATTGTACGGAGGATTTATGTCTGCCTGACAGTGTTTATTTTAGGTTCCCCGGCTTATTATTATGTGCCTCCATACAGTGTGGAGCCCCCCCTAAACTAATATCAATCACAATTACAGCAGATAATACACATTTAATTCAAAAATGTATTATATTTATTGTAATAAAACTATAACATTATTTATTAAATCCTTTTATAATTAATTATTATTCTAATGTCCTTTAATAATTGCTGCTCTAATGCATTTAAAAAACAATAATTAATTGAGTCATCCATCCAAAAAAAGTGGACCACAATGTAAGCCACGCCCACTAAAAAAGAAATGTTGTGCAGGCATACCAATGTAGTGTTTGAAAGTGCTGAGTGAGCATTTCTCCAGGCGATCACAAAGTTCTTATGATGTCGTTGCAGGTGAACACCATCTCACTGAGTCCTTCCGGGTCCTTGTTGGTGTCAGGATGCAAAGACGGGGCTGTCACTATTTGGGACAGCAACACTTACAGCACACTGCAGCAGGTGGACTGTCACCTTGGCAACGTGCACCGTGTCTCTTTCAGCCCTGGTGAGTCCTCACTTACATCCCCATTCATCTGATCATTATTCATGAGTATATGAATATATATATATATATATATATATATATATATATATATATATATATATATATATATATAGACGTGTGTGTGTATATATATACACACATATATATGTATGTATACATGTGTGTATTCTGTGTATATATATTTATTTAAATGTGTGTATGTATATATATATATATGGATATATGTATACTGTGTATGTATGTATATATACAAATATATATATATATACATACACGTGTATGTATATATGAATATATATGTACCTATAAATGTGTGTATATATATACGTGTGTATATATGTATGTGCATGTATTTATACACATACATATATGTGTGTATATATATATATATGTGTGTATGCATATATGTATATATATATACATATATGTATATATTTATAAACATATATGCATATATTTATTTACATATATGTATATATTTATACACATATATATATACACATATGTATGTATATATGTGTGTATGTATACACACATATATTTATGTATATATATATATATATATATACAGTATGTGTATGTATACATACATATATGTATACATATATATGGATATGCATATGTAGGTATATATATGTATATACATATATATGTATATATGCATCTATATATACATGTATGTATAAATACATACATACATGTATATATAGATGCATATATGCATAAAAATACATATATGTACATACATACATATATGTATGTACATATATATATATTTATGTATGTACATATATGTTTACATACAAATATGTATATATGCATACATATACACATATATATAAATATATATATATATATATATATATACACATATACATATGTATATAAATACATGTGTATATGTATGTCTGTATATATGTATATACATATATATACACATATATGTGTACGTACATATATGTATTTATATATACATACATGTGTATTTATATATATATGTATGCACATACATGTCTATATACATATGTATGTAAATATATATATTTATGTATGTACATATATACATATGTATCTACACATATGTGTATACATATATGTATGTATATACGAATATGTATATATATGTGTGTATATACACATTTATACATATATATATATATAAGTACATATATGTTTGTATATATATCCATATATACATACATGTGTATGTATACATGTACGCATATTCATGTATATGCATATATACATATGTATGCACATATATTTATGTATGTACATATATACCATATGTATATATAAATATATGTGTGTACTGTATGTACATGTATGTATGTATATGTATGTTGGTATGCATACACGTATGTCTATATATATATAGACATACATATGTATACACATATGCATGTATGTATATGTGTATACATATATGTATGTATATATAAAAATATGAATATATGTATACATGTATGTATATACATATATATGTGTATATATACACATGTATACATGTATATACATATATATGCATGTATATACATATAGATACACATGTGCATAGATAAATACATATAAATGTATATGTACATATATATGTGTGTGTATATATATACACACGTGTATACATATGTATATGTATGTCTGTGTATACGTATATATATACATATATGTGTATATACACATATAAATGTATATATACGTATGTGTGTGTATATATGTGTCTATATTTGTACACAAATACATATACATAGATGTATGCATATATATATATATATATGCATGTATATATACATGTCTTCATATATGTATATATGCGTACTTATACATGTATATGTGCGTATGCATATATATTTATATTTGTGTATGTATATATACATATATGTGTATATATATTCATATACACATATATATATATATATTTATGGAAGTCTGCATATACATACACATCATACATATATATACATATATGTGTATATATACCTATACTGTATTTATACATATAAATGCATGTATATACACAAATGTATACACATTTATGCATATATCTATATACATATGTATATACATATATGTGTGTATATACACATTTATGCATATATGTGTATGTATATATGTATGTACACATGTATGTATATACATGTATATGTATGTCTGTATATATGTGTATACATCTATACATATATATGTATATATATATATATTCATATACACATACATATGTGTGTATATATAAACATATATATATACAAATAGATGTGTATGTTTACATACATATGTATAAACACATACATGTGTATATGTATGTCTGTATATATGTTTTTGTATATGCATACATACTGTATATGTATAAATACATATATTTATATATAAACATATGTATAGATACAGTATATACATATATGTGCATGTATATATACACATATGTATATATATACATACATATATGTATGTATACATGTGTATATATATATATACATGTGTATAGGTATGTCTTTATATATATGTAGGAATATGTATATTTATTTATATATATATATATATGTATGTATATACACGTGTGTCTGTATATATATTTTGTAAGTATAAATATATGTATGTACATATATATACACACACATATATATACATATATACACCCAGACATATGTATGTATACACACATGTATATATACATATATGTATGTATATATTCATAGATATGCATGTATGTATGTGTATGTATATACATTTGTATACATACATATGTATACATATATATGTATACATATATATCCAAACGTGTATATATATACATACGTGTGTGTATGTGTAGACATTTATATGTATACATATATGTATACAAATGTGTGTAAGTATACATATATACACATACATATCTGTAAATACATATATGTATGTTTGTATATATTATATGTGTGTGTATATATACGTATACATGTATATACATACACATATGTATGTGTATATATGTATACATTTAAATAAGTATGTAAGTTTAAATATGCATACTTACATGTATAAATGTACACATACAGTATATATACACACACATATATATATGTTTGTATACATACTGTGTCATTTATATCATGTGTATTACATGATAACTTGACATGATGTTAGTACATTGTGTCTTCAGCCTTTACATGCAGACAGGAAATGAAGAGTTGGTCATAAAAGTGTGTGTGTGTGTGACAGACGGGCTGCATGTGCTGAGTGTGGGAGCAGACAGATGCATGAAGGTGACAGATGTGCACACAGGAATGATGATGTCATCTGTCAGCGCAGAGGAGGAGTTAAGGTAAACTCTGTTCTATATTCACTGTTTTTGTACTCTGCTTACATCATGTCTCTGTGTGTGTCAGGTGTTTCTGCTGGGATGGCAACTGGGTGCTGTGTGGTGGTCAGTCAGGTGACCTCCTGCTGTGGGACTTGATGAGCAACCAGCTCACCTGCAGGATGGCAGCACATGCAGGTAGATGATGACACCTGCTGACACCAGGAGGACTACTAATGTGTGTGTGTGTGTGTGTGTGTGTGTGTGTGTGTATGTACAGGTGCAGTGACGGCCATGTGGATGAATGAGTTGAGTGGCACGGTGGTGACAGGTGGAGAGGACAGACAAGTCATGTACTGGAACATCAACACTTGATCATGTGTGTACTAATAAAGTGAGTAGCAGCATGTGTACAGTAGTATATATATTTACAGTGAATATTATCATCATGTACCTTTACTTCTTACTGTACGCTTGATGATGTCCCCGCCCTGAAGAAGACTGAGAATAAAGATTGTTTTTATATTACAGAAATATGTATTATGTGCAGGAGAGGAAACACACACACACATTATCTCATGCAAAGCAGCCATGTTGGATTTAGTGTTTCGCTGCTTCCTCTTGTTTCTGTGGAGACAAAAACAACAAAAGATGTTCTTCTTCCAAGATGTCATGTCATGTAACATCATGTCATGTCCAGGAACAAACTGAAAGTTACCTTCAATTTGTGGAAATTAGCAAAGGCTTTGAGTAGTTTTGGTGTAGCTGGTTTTTGTCCAAACAGAGTGAGACCTTTTGGCTTCTCCACTTTGGCCACAGGAGCTTTGCCCTTGGTCAGCTTCCTGCAAACACAAGCACACTTCAACCTCACCTTCACCGATGGTGTACTTGTACAACATGTTGGATAACGATGTTCATGTACAACATGTTGAATTACAATGTTCACTAATGATGTGCACTGATGTACTTGTACATGTAGAATAACGTTAACTGATGTACTTGTACAACATGTATATATATATAGAAATATGTATATATACACATAATGTACATGTACAACATGTAGGATAACAATGTACACTGATGTAGTTGTACAACATGTAGGATAATGTTCACTGATGTACTTGTACAACATGTAGAATAATGATGTTCACATGTACTTGTGCAACATGTAGAATAACAATGTGTACTTGTATAACATGTAGAATAATGATGTTCACATGTACTTGTGCAACATGTAGAATAACAATGTTCACTGATGTACTTGTACAACATGTAGAATAATAATGTTCACATGTACTTGTGCAACATGTAGAATAACAATGTTCACTGATGTACTTGTACAACATGTAGAATAATAATGTTCACATGTACTTGTGCAACATGTATAATAACAATGTTCACTGATGTACTTGTACAACATGTAGAATAATAATGTTCACATGTACTTGTACAACATGTAGAATGATGTTCACATGTAAAATGTTCACATGTACTTGTGCAACATGTAGAATAATAATGTTCACATGTACTTGTGCAACATGTAGAATAACAATGTTCACTGATGTACTTGTACAACATGTAGAATAATAATGTTCACATGTACTTGTACAACATGTATAATAACAATGTTCACTGATGTACTTGTACAACATGTAGAATAATAATGTTCACATGTACTTGTACAACATGTAGAATGATGTTCACATGTAAAATGTTCACATGTACTTGTGCAACATGTAGAATAATAATGTTCACATGTACAACATGTAGGATAACAATGTGTACTGATGTACTTGTATAACATGTAGAATAATGATGTTCACATGTACTTGTGCAACATGTAGAATAACGATGTGTACTGATGTACTTGTATAACATGTAGAATAATGATGTTGACATGTATATGTACAACATGTAGAATAATGATGTGTACATAGACTGACCTTCCCTTCCTGGCCAGCACCTTCTGAGACTCAGGATAATGCACCAAGATGTCAAACAGATCCTTCTTCTCCAACACAAAGAGGTTAGCGAAGCCATAAGCTTTGACGTTTGCTGTTCTTCTGTTTCCTCCATCTTTGGCAGACTGCAACAGACTACATATCATACATCATCATTAATACACAACTATGTATATAATGTTCATATGCATTATATACAATACATCATGTAATACACTGAATTTTATGTAATACACATTATCGCGTGTAAAGTGCATGATGTAATGCACATGTTATAATATAAGTAATATAAAATACACAATGTAATGTACATAATGCAATACACATGATAAAAAATACATGATATAATGCACATTACTGAATACATCATTTAATATACATAATGTAAAGTACATAATGCATTGCACATTACTGCATGTAAGGTACATAATGTAATACACATGATATAAAGTACATGATGTAAAATGTTTATATAAAGTACATGTGACGCACATTACTGTATGTAAAGTACATCATTTAATATGCATTTCTGTATTTAAAGTACATTAGTATACATTAAGCAAATTAAATAATGTATTGCACATTACTTTAAGTACATCATGTAATGCAGATGACTAAGTAAATTACATCATTTAATATACTTTATGTAAAGTACATGATGTATTGTATCTTACTGTATGCAAACTACATCATTTAAGATACATTTTGTAAATTCCATGATAAAATGCACATTTATGTATGTAAAGTGTATAATGCAATACACATGGTATAAAGTACATTATGTTTATACACATAATGTAAAGTACATCATGTTTTGAACATTACTGTATGTAAAGTAGATCGATTAATATACATTATCAAAAGTACATGATGTAATGCGCATGATGTAAAATAAAGTACATGTAAAGTAAAAAATGTATAGTACCTGATGTAATACTCATAATATAAAGTACATGCTGTGCATCATTTAATATACATTATGTAAAGTACATAATGTAATGCGCATTACCATATGTAAAGTATATAATGTATTGCACATTACTGTATGTAAAGTACATGATGCAAAACGCATAATATAAAGTACATAATGTAATGTACATAATCCAATACACATGATAAAGTACATAATGTGATGCACACTGCGATGAGGTGGCGACTTGTCCAGGGTGTACCCCGCCTTCCGCCCGACTGTAGCTGAGATAGGCGCCAGCACCCCCCGCAACCCCGAAAGGGAATAAGCGGTAGAAAATGGATGGATGTGATGCACATTACTGTATGAAAAGTAGGTAATGTATTGCACATGATAAAAAGTACATGATGTATATCACATGTAATACACTATATCTTGTGCAATACGTCATTCACTTTACATCCAGTAATGTACATTACATGTTAATTATATGATGTACTTTACATATAGTAGTGTTACTTTATGTAATGTACATGATGCATTGCACATTAATGTAAGTAAATTATATAATGCACATTACTTGATGTAAAGTACACCATTTAATATACATTATGTAAAGTACATTATGTAATGCACATTACTGTATGTAAATACATTATGCAATACAAATGATATAAAGTACATGATGTAAAACAAAATGTACTTTATGGAAAGCACATGGCTAGGTTAAGTACATCATTTAGAATGATGTAAAATGCATAATATAAGGTACATAATGTTATGCATTACATTATGTACTTTGTATTATGCTGTATGTAAAGTACATCATGTATTGCAGAATAATGTAAGTAAAGTACATGATGTAATGCACATGACTTTGTAAAGTAAATCATGTAATGCAAATGACTGTAAAGTACATCATGTAATACACATTACTGTATGTAAAGTACATAATGTAATATAGATGATAAAGTACATGGTGTAAAATACTGTAAAGTATGTAATACACATTACATTATGTAAAATATACATACATATATAAAGTGCATGATGTATTACACATGTATGTAAAGTACATGATCTAATACACAATATAAAGTACATGATGTAATGCACATTACTGCATGTAAAGTACATTAAATATACATTATGTAAAGTACATAATGTAATGCATATTACTGTATGTAAAGTACACCATTTAATACACATTATGTAAAGTACATGATGTAATACACATGATATAAAGTATATAATGTAATGCAAATTTCTGTATGTAAAGTACATCATTTAATATAAAATATGTAAAGTGCATAATGTAATGCACATTACTGTATGTAAAGTACATCATTTAATATAAAATATGTAAAGTGCATAATGTAATGCACATTACTGTATGTAAAGTATATAATGCAATACACATGATATAAAGTACATGATGTAAAACGCATGTACTTTATATAATCTAATGAACATGTAAAGTACATAATGTAATAAACAGTGTATGTGAAGTACATCATTTAATATAGATTATGTAAAGTACATGGTGTCCTGCAAATTACTGTAAATAAAGTATACAATGTATTGCACATAACTGTATATAAAGTGTATAATATATTGCACATAACTGTATAGAAAGTACATAGTGTGCATTACTGCATGTAAAGTACATTATGCAATACAAATGATAAAGTTCATGATGTAACATGTATGATATAAAGTACATTAGTAATGCACCGTATTGCATGTAAAGTACATGAAGTAATGCACATGACTATGTAAAGTACATTAAGTTATGCACATTTCTATATGTAAAGTACATAATTTAACATACATTATGCAAAATACATTGTTGTAATATACATTATGTAAAGTGCATGATGTAATGCGCATTTCTGTATGAAAAGTACATCATGTATATCACATTACTGTATGTTAAGTATATAATGTATTGCACATAACTGTTTATAAAGTGCATAATGTAATGCACATTACTGCATGTAAAGTACATCATGTATTGCACATTACTGGATGTAAAGTACATCATTTAAAGAACATTATGTAAAGTACATGATGTAATGCACATTACTACATGTAAAGTACACTATGCAATACACATGATATAAAGTTCATGATGTAGATCGTATAGTATAAAGTACATTAGTAATGCAAAGCACTGCATGTAAAGTACATCATGTAATGCACATGACCATGCAAAGTACATCATGTATTACACATTACTGTAAGTACATCATGTAAAGTACATGATGTAATGCACATGAATATGTAAAGTACATAATGTATTGCAAAGTACATAATTGTATATACATTATGTAAAGTATATAATTTAATATACATTTTGTAGATTACATGATGTAATGCACATTACTGCATGTAAAGTACATCATGTATTGCACATTACTGTATGTTAAGTAGATCATTTAATATACATGATCAAAAGTACATTATTGTATGTAAAGTACATTAGGTAAAACAGTACATGTAAAGTACAAAATGTATAGTACCTGATGTAATACTCATAATATAAAGTACATGATGTACATAATTTAATATACATTATGTAATGTACATGATGTCATGCGCATTACTGTATGTAAAGTATACAATGTAATGCATATTACTGTATGTAAAGTACATAATGAAATACACATGATGTAAAACGCATAATATGAACTACATAATGTATTGCACATTACTGTATGTATAGTACAGCATGTATTGCTCAGTACTGTAAAGTACATCATGTACTGCACATTGCTGTGTGTAAAGTACATCATTAAATATACATTACGGCTGGTGACTGTTTGGATTCCAAAATTACATGATGTAATGCACATTGCTGTATGTAAAGTACATGATGTAATGTGCATTACATCATGTACATTACATAATGTGTATTACATGATGTACTTTACATACAGTAGTGGTACTTTATGTAACATATATGATGTAATACACATGTTATAATATACATCATGTAAAGTACATGATGCATTGCATATTACTGTATGTAAACTATATCATGTATTGCACATTAATATAAGTAAAGTAAATGATATAATGCACATTACTGGATTTGGAAAGTATATAATATATTGTACATCACTGTATGTAAAGTACATTTTTCAATACACATGATATAAATTACATGATGTAATTCACAGGTAATACACTATATCTTGTGCAATACATCATGCACTTTACATTATGTAATGCATGTACATTACATAATGTGTATTAAGTGATCTACTTTACATACAGTAGTGGTACTTTATGTAACAAACATGATGTAATACACATGTTATTATATACATCATGTAAAGTACATGATGCATTGCACATTACTGTTTGTAAAGTACATCATGTAATATAAATGATATAAAGTACATGGTGTAAAATACAGTAGATGATCTGATGCACATCATGTAGTACACATTATGTAAAATATATGATGTACATAATTAAAAATAAATGATGTATTACACATTACTCTATACAAAGTGCATGATGTATTACACATTATTGTATGTAAAGTACATGATCTAATACACAAAGTGCATGATGAAATGCACATTACTGTATGTAATCTACATGATGTAATACACATGATATAAAGTACATCACGCAAAGTACATAATGTAAAGTACATGATGCAATGCACATTCCTGTATGTAAAGTACATCATTTGATATACATTATGTAAAGTACATGATGTAATGCATAAAGTATATAATGTATTGCACATTACTGTATGTAAAGTACATACTGCATTAGACATGATATAAAGTACATGATGTAAAACACATAATTTAAAGTACATAATGTAATGTATGTAATGTACACAATGTAATGCACATGACTATGTAAAGTACATCATGTAATTGCCCAATAGTGTATGTGAAGTACATCATTTAATATACAGTATGTAAAGTACATGATGCAGTGTACATTTGTGTATGTAAAGTATATCATGTAATGTACATTACTGTATGTAAAGTACATAATGCAATACACATGATGTAAAACAGAATATAAAGTACATAATGTAATGCACAGTACTGCATGTAAAGTACATCATGTATTGCACATGACTTTATGTAAAGTACATGATGTAATTCACATTTCTGCAGGTAAATAACATACATTTTATATAAATTATGTAAATGATGTAATGCACATCATGTACTTTGTATACTTTACTGTATGTAAAGTATACAATGTATTGTACATAACTGTATATAAAGTACATGATGTAAAATGCATAATACAAAGTACATAATGCATTACATTATGTACTTTGCATTATGCTGTACACAAAGTACATGATGTATTGCACATTAATGTAAATAAAGTACATGATGTAATGCACATTACTTTGTAAAGTACATCATGTATTGCACATTAATGTAAGTAAAGTACATTATGTAATGCACATAACTTAGTAAAGTACATGATGTAATGCACATGACTTAGTAAAGTACATCATGTATTGCACATTAATGTAAGTAAAGTACATGATGTAATGCTCATGACTTAGTAAAGTACATCATGTATTGCACATTAATGATGTAATACACATGACTTAGTAAAGTACATTATGTAATGCACATGACTTGGTAAAGTACATCATGCATTGCACATTAATGTAAGTAAAGTACATTATGTAATGCACATGACTTAGTAAAGTACATCATGTATTGCACATTAATGTAAGTAAAGTACATGATGTAGTGCACGACTTTGTAAAGTACATCATGTATTGCACATTAATGTAAGTAAAGTACATTATGTAATGCACATGACTTAGTAAAGTACATCATGTATTGCACATTAATGTAAGTAAAGTACATGATGTAATGCACATGACGTACATCATGTATTGCACATTAATGTAAGTAAAGTACATTATGTAATGCACATGACTTAGTAAAGTACATCATGTATTGCACATTAATGTAAGTAAAGTACATGATGTAATGCACATGACGTACATCATGTATTGCACATTAATGTAAGTAAAGTACATGATGTAATGCACATGACTTTGTAAAGTACATCATGTATTGCACATTAATGATGTAATACACATGACTTAGTAAAGTACATTATGTAATGCACATGACTTGGTAAAGTACATCATGTATTGCACATTAATGTAAGTAAAGTACATTATGTAATGCACATGACTTAGTAAAGTACATCATGTATTGCACATTAATGTAAGTAAAGTACATGATGTAATGCACGACTTTGTAAAGCACATCATGTATTGCACATTAATGTAAGTAAAGTACATGATGTAATGCACATGACTTAGTAAAGTACATCATGTATTGCACATTAATGTAAGTAAAGTACATGATGTAATGCACATGACTTTGTAAAGTACATCATGTATTGCACATTAATGATGTAATACACATGACTTAGTAAAGTACATTATGTAATGCACATGACTTGGTAAAGTACATCATGTATTGCACATTAATGTAAGTAAAGTACATTATGTAATGCACATGACTTAGTAAAGTACATCATGTATTGCACATTAATGTAAGTAAAGTACATGATGTAATGCACGACTTTGTAAAGTACATCATGTATTGCACATTAATGTAAGTAAAGTACATGATGTAATGCACATGACTTTGTAAAGTACATCATGTATTGCACATTAAATTTAAGTAAAGTACATCATGTAATGCACATGACTTTGTAAAGTACATCATGTATTGCACATTAATGTAAGTAAAGTACATGATGTAATGCACATGACTTTGTAAAGTACATCATGTATTGCACATTAAATGTAAGTAAAGTACATCATGTATTGCACATTAATGTAAGTAAAGTACATCATGTAATGCACATGACTTTGTCAAGTACATCATGTAATGCACATTACTGTATGTAAGGTATATAAAGTACATTATGCAATACATATGATATAAAGTTAATGATGTAAAACGTATAATATAAAGTACATTAGTAATGCACGGTACTGCAAATAAAGTACAGGATGTAATGCACATGATTATGTAAAGTACATCATTTAGTATACATCATGTAAAGCACATGATGTAATGGACATGACTATGTAAAGTACATCATGGTATGCACATTTCTGTATGTGAAGTACATCATGCATTGCACATTACTTTAAGTACATCATGTATTACACATTACTGTAAGTACATCATGTAAAGAACATGATGTAATGCACATGACTATGTAAAGTACATCATGTATTGCAAAGTACATAATTTATTATACATTATGTAAAGTATATCATGTAATATACATTTTGTAAATTACATGATGTAATACACACTCTTACATAAAGTATATAATGTAATGCACATTACTGTATGTAAAGTACATAATGCAATACACATGATATAAAGTACATGGTGTTAAACATAATATAAAGTACATAATGTAATGCACATTACTGCATGTAAAGTACATCATGTATTGTACATTACTGTATGTAAAGTAGATAATTTAATATACATTATCAAAAGTACATGATGTAATGCACAGTACTGTATGTAAAGTACATTATGTAAAATACAGTACATGTAAAGTACAAAATGTATAGTACCTGATGTAATACTCATAATATAAAGTACATGATGTGCATCATTTAATATCCATTATGTAATGCACATTTCTGTATGTAAAGTACATCATGTATTGCACATGATGAAAAGTACATGATGTAATTCACATGTAATACACTAAATCTTGTGTAATACATCATGCACTTTACATACATTAGTGGTACTTTATGTAACGTACATGATGTATATACACATGTTATAATATACATCATGTAAAGTACATGATGCATCATGCATTACTGTATGTAAAGTACATCATGCATTGCACATTAATGTAAGTAAACGATATAATAAACGATAGTACATTTTTAATATACATTATGTAAAGTACATTATGTAATGCACATTACTGTATGTAAAGTATATAATGTATTGCACTTTACTGTATGTAAAGTACATTATGCAATACACATGATATAAAGTACATGATGTAATTCACATATCTTGTGTAATACATCATGCACTTTACATACAGTAATGTGCATTACATCATGTACATTACTTAATGTGTATTACATGATCTACTTTACGTAACAAACATGATGTAATACAAATGTTATTATATACATCATGTAAAGTACATGATGCATTGCACATTACTGTTTGTAAAAAACATGTAATATAAATGATATAAAGTACATGGTGTAAAATACTGATAATGATGTAATGCACATCATGTAGTACACATTATGTAAAATATATGATGTACTATACATAATGAAAAATAAATTAAGTAATACACATTACTCTATATATATTATATGAAAAGTACATGATCTAATACACAATACAGTGCATGATGTAATGCCCATGATATAAAGTACATCACGCAAAGTACATAATGTAATGCACATTAATATATGTGATGTATTGAACATTCCTGTATGTAAAGTACATAATGCAGTACACCTGATATAAAGTATGTGATGTAAAAAGGAAAATATAAAGTACATAATGCAAATTGATGTATGTAAAGTACATCATTAAATATACATTACGGCTGGTGATTGTTTGGATTCCAAAAGCACATGATCTAATGCCCATTGCTGTATGTAAAGTACATTATTTAATATACATTATGTAAAGTACATGATGTAATGCACATTTCTGAATGTAAAAGTACATCATGTATTGCACATGATAAAAAGTACATGATGTAATTCACATGTAATACACTACATCTTGTGCAATACATCATGCACTTTACATCCAGTAATGTGCATTACAAAATGTGTATTACATGATGTACTTTACATAGAGTAGTGGTACTTTATGTAACATACATGATGTAATACACATGTTATAATATACATCATGTAAAGTACATTATGCATTGCATATTACTGTATGTATACTACATCATGTATTGCACATTAATTTAAGTAAAGTACATGATATAATGCACATTACTGGATGTAAAGTACATATTTTAATATACATTTGGAAAGTATATAATGTATTGTATATACAGTAGTGATACTTTATGTAACGTACATGTTGTAATACACATGTTATAATATACATCATGTAAAGTACATGAAGCATTGCACATTACTGTTTGTAAAGTACATCATGTAATATAAATGATATAAAGTACATGGTGTAAATTATGTAATTCACACCTTGTAGTACACATTATGTAAAATATATGATGTACTATACATAATGAAAAATAAATTATGTATTGCACATTATTCTATATAAAGTGCATGATGTATTACACATTATTGTATGTGAAGTACATACAATACACATCATATAAAGTACATGATGTAATGCACATTCGTGTATGTAAAGTACATCATTTAATATACATGATGTAAAGTACATGATGTAATACACATGATATAAAGTACATGTCATGCAAATTTCTGTATGTAAAGTACATCATTTAATATAAATGATGTAAAGTACATAATGTAATGCACATTACTGTATGTAAAGTACATAATGCAATACACATGATATAAAGTACATGATGTAAAAAGTATACTATAAAGTACATCACGCTAAGTACATAATGTAAAGTACATGATGTAATGCACATTCCTGTATGTAAAGTACATCATTTAATATACATTATGTAAAGTACATGATGTAATGCACATTACTGTATGTAAAGTACATCATTTAATATACATTATGTAAAGCACATGACGTAATGCACATTACTGTATGTAAAGTACATCATTTAATATACATTATGTAAAGTACATGATGTAATGTATGTAAAGTACATAATGCAATACACATGGTATAAAGTATGTGATGTAAAATGCATGATGTAAAGTACATAATGTAATGCACATTGCTGTATGTAAAGAACATGATGTAATGCACATTTCTGTATGTAAAGTACATCATTTAATATACATTATCTGCAGTACATGATGTAATACACATTATATAAATTATATAATGTATTGCAAATTACTGTATGTAACGTTTATAATGTATTGCACATGATATAAAGTATACGATGTAAAACGCATAACATAAAGTACATGATGTAATGTACATTAATGTATGTAAAGTACACAATGTAATGCACATGACTATGTAAAATACATCATGTAATTGCACAACAGTGTATGTGAAGTACATCATTTAATATAAATTATGTAAAGTACATGGTGTCTTGCACATTACTGTAAGTAAAGTATATAATGTATTGCACATAACTGTATATAAAGTACATGATGTGACTTTGTAACATACATCATTAAATTGCACCTTACTGGATGTAAAGCACGTCATTTAATATACATTAGGTAAAGTACATGATGTAATGCACGTTAAGTACATCATGTATTGCACAGTATTTTACGTAAAGGACATAATGCAATACACATGATATGAAGTACATGTTGTAAAACAGAATATAAAGTACATAATGTAATGCACAGTACTGCATGTGAAGTACATCATGTATTGCACATTACTCTATGTAAAGTACATAATGCAATACATATGATATAAAGTATGTGATGTAAAACAAACAATATAAAGTACATAATGTAATGCACATTGCTGTATGTAAAGTACATGATGTAATACACATGATATAAACTACATAATGCAATGAACATTTTTGTGAAGTACATGATGTACTACCCATGATATGACGTACATGATATAATGCACATTTCTGTATGTAAAGTACACCATTTAATATACATTATGTGAAGTACATGATGTAAAACACATTATATAAAGTATATAATGTATTGCACATTACTACTGTATGTAAAGTATATAATGTATTGCACATTACTGTCTGTAAAGTACATAATACAATACACATGACATAAAGTACATGATGTAAAACGCATAATATGAACTATATAATGTAAAGCACATTACTGTATGTATAGTACAGCATGTATTGCTCATTACTGTAAAGTACATCATGTACTGCACATTACTGTATTTAAAGTACATCATTAAATATACATTACGGCTGGTGATTGTTTCGATTCCAAAAGTACATGATGTAATGCACATTGCTGTATGTAAAGTACATTATTTAATATACATTATGTAAAGTACATGATGTAATTCACATGTAATACACTATCTCTTGTGCAATACATCATGCACTTTACATCCAGTAATGTGCATTACATTGTACATTACATAATGTGTATTACATGATGTACTTTACATACAGTAATGGTACTTTATGTAATGTACATGATGTAATACACATGTTATAATATACATCATGTAAAGTACATGATGCATTTGCACATTACTGTTTGTAAAGTATATCATGTAATATAAAGTACATGGTGTAAAATACTGTAAATGATGTAATGCACATCATGTAGTACACATTATGTAAAATATATGATGTACTATACATGATTAAAAATGTATTATGTATTGCACATTACTATAAAGTGCATGATGTATTACACATTATTGTATGTAAAGTACATGATCTTATACACATATAAAGTGCATGATTTGATGCACATGATATAAAGTACATCACGCAAAGTACATAATGTAAAGTACATGATGTAATGCACATTCCTGTATGTAAAGTACATCATTTAATATACATTATGTAAAGTACATGATGTAATGCACATTACTGTATGTAAAGTACATAATGCAATACACGATATAAAGTATGTGATGTAAAATGCATAATATAAAGTACATAATGTAATGCATATTGCTGTATGTAAAGTACATGATGTAATGCACATTTCTGTATGTAAAGTACATCATTTAATATACATTATGCGGAGTACATGATGTAATACACATTATATAAAGTATATAATGTATTGCACATTACTGTATGTAAAGTATATAATGCAATACACATGATATAAAGTACATGATGTAAAACGCATAACTTAAAGTACATAATGTAATGTACATTAATGTATGTAAAGTACACAATGTAATGCACATGACTATGTAAAATACATCATGTAATTTTTAATATATATACATATATACATGATAAATTTAATATACAGTATGTAAAGTACATGATGTAATGCACATTAATGCATGTAAAATACATTATTTAATATACATTATGTAAAGTACATAGTGTCTTGCGCATTACTGTAAGTATATAATGTAGTGAACATTACTGCATGCAAAGTACATGATGTAATGCACATTAATGCATTTAAAGTACCTTATTTGATAAACATTATGTAAAGTACTTAGTGTCTTGCACATTACTGTAAGTAATGTATATAATGTAATGCACATGACTATGTAAAGTACACCATGTATTGCACCTTACTGGATGTAAATTACATCATTTAATATACATTATGTAAATTACATTATGTAAAGTACATTATGCAATACACTTCATATCGTACATGATGTAAAACAGAATATAAAGTACATAATGTAATGCACAGTACTGCATGTAAAGTACATCATGTATTGCACATTACTTTATGTAAAGTACATCATCTAAAGTACATAATGTAATGCACATGACTATGTAAAGTACATTATTTAATATACATTATGTAAAGTACATGATGTAATGCACATTTCTGTATGTAAAGTACATACATTTTATATACATTTGTAAAAGTACTTTATGTAATGCACATTACTGTATGTAAAGTATATAATGTATTGTACATGACTGTATATAAAGTACATAATGTAAAACGCATAATACAAAGTACATAATGCATTACATTATGTACTTTGTATTATGCTGTATGTAAAATACACCATGTATTGCACATTAATGTAAGTAAAGGACATGATGTAATGCACATGACTCTGTAAAGTACATCATGTATTGCACATTAATGTAAGTAAAGTACATGATGTAATACACATTTTATAATATACATCATGTAAAGTACATGATGCATTGCACATTATTGTATGTAAAGTACATCATGTAATGCACAGTCCTGTATGTAAAGTATATAATTTAATATATATTATGTGAAGTACATGATGTATTGCACATTACTGTATGTAAAGTACATAGTACAATACACATGATATAAAGTATGTAATGTAAAACGCATAATATAAAGTACATACTATAATGCACATTACTGTATGTAAAGTACATCATTTAATATACATTATGTGAAGTACTGCATGTAAAGCACATTACTGTTTGTGCAACTGTTTGTTTTGCTTTGCTGACCATCAACCAAAGTACATGATGGAATACACATGATATAAAGAACATGATGTAATGCACATTTCTGTATGTAAAGTACATCATTTAATATACATTATATGAAGTACATGATGTAATACATATGATATAAAGTATATAATGTATTGCACATTACTGTATGTAAAGTACAAGCAATACACATGATATAAAGTACA